>NW_007741299.1:0-257 GCF_000696425.1 Galeopterus variegatus | reverse complement strand
AGAGTGGGGAGGGGCCCGGCTAAAAGAGGCAGAATCTCAGAAATAAATAAAGAAAGAAAGATCAGGTACACAGCCGGCAGGAACGATCTGCAAGGCTCAACAGCCCCATCTATTGAATCGGAGGTCCAAGATTCAAGAGAAAACCCCTGCCAAAATGAACAAACACCCAAAGAAGGATACCCGAAATGCAAAAAACCAAGAAAGTACACCACCAAAAGTCAATAAATCTCAAACTCTAGATCCTATAGAACAAGAAG
>NW_007741298.1:25600-25971 GCF_000696425.1 Galeopterus variegatus | reverse complement strand
ATGTTTATTGCAGCACTGTTTACAATAGCCAAGAGTTGGAACCAGCCTAAATGCCTATCATCAGACGAGTGGTTAAAGAAAATGCACTATATCTACACAATGGAATACTACTCTGCTATTTAAAAAAATGAAATACTACCATTAGCAGCAACATGGATGGACGTAGAGAAAATTATATTAAGTGAAATAAACCAGGCACAAAAAGAGAAATATTGTATGTTCTCATTTATTTGTGGGGGCTAAAAATAAATTAATTAATTAATATACAAACAAATAAGCTGGCGAGGGTGGGTAGAAGATACAGCAATCACAATTCCCTGAACTTGCTAAAACAAGTGAACAGATATGATGTTGATGGTGGGGGGAGGGAG
>NW_007741298.1:0-21112 GCF_000696425.1 Galeopterus variegatus | reverse complement strand
TAATAATATGCCTTTCAAAAGAAAAACGTGCATATATATTTGCTTGACAGATTGAAAAGCTACTACTTTGTTCTTTCAGAGAGAGAGAGAGAGAGAGAGAGAACACAATCACTTTCTGAATGTGTTCCTGGCCTAATCATCCAAGTAAATCCAAAGGAGTTATTTCAGGATCTTGAATAAATATTATTCATTTTATAACTTTTCATTAAAGTAAAATATAAATATCATCTATACTTTCATGCATCATCTATAAACCTGTAATTGGAGTATAGATATATGCAAATTATTTACACTCATGTACTCACACCTACTATCAAAAAGCCAAACAACAGATAGGACATAAGAGTGGAATTTTATTTTTAATTCTGAGGCTTCTTCTCTTCATATCAGTTCTTCTACACCGTGTCTCAAGCTGGAAACCTCATCAATTTTGCTTTCCTTGCTTTGCATCACAATCAGATTTTACAGTTTAGTGGGCCTTAATATATTTAGCTATGTGATTGCTCTTCCCCAGGGCGGGTCAAGGGGAACCAACACACTTCCTGATTCACAATGCCTTAGGGAAGTGGTGGCAAATACATATGAAATCTGACTGCAAAGGAAACTGCCCTTGAGATGAAAAGTTACCCTGCCTTCTTCAGCCTCTGTTGGGGCTTAGCCTCACACTGCTTGCTCTCAACACCCTGTTTCTCCAGAATGTGGGTGGCAGCTAGCCCTAGAAAACCTGAAGTGAGTCCTAGGGGTCTGGGCCAGCATCAGGGAGAGAGGGAGACCTTGACAAACCAAAATCGAGTCATAAGTGACAAGTGATGATTGAAGCCGGTGCCATAGCCTTGGAAGCTTGAAACTCAGATGAAAGCCAAGAGATTCAAATGGAAAACCAGAGGACTAAAGTGCTGTAATTCAGCTTTATAAACTCAGGGGTGAGACATAGTTCTCTTAGCCACACAGAGCAAGACAAGACAAAGAGGATTGGTCCTGAGAAAACCAGCTCCAAAGGCAATGGTAGATGAAGGGCTGGAAGCCAGGCAGGACATAAGGGCAGAGCTCTTGACCATATTCAAGACAAAGGCAGAGAAATGAGTGTTCATAGGTACAAGGTGGGACCCTTCCCCAGTCTAGGCAAGGATTCTGAACCTTATTCATTCAACAAGTATTTACCGAGCATCTCTTACATGCCAGGCACTGTTCCAGGCACAGGAGATGCAGTTGTGAACAAAACAAAGTGTATGCCCTCAGGAAGTTAACTTTCTTAGAGAGAGAGATGATAAAGAAATAAACAATCCAAAAAGTTTTTTAGAAAGTCAAATGCGGGCCGGCCTGGTGGCGCACTGCTACAGTGCGCCACTTAGGAGCGCAGCGGCGCTCCCACCGAGGGTTCGGATCCCACATACAGACCGGTTCCCGCTCACTGGCTGAGCGAGGTGCGGGAGCAACACCGAGGGTTGCGATCCCGTTGCCGGTCCGGTCAGGTACGGGCGCGACGCTGAGGGTTGCAATCCGTTGCCAGACACGAAAAAAGACAAAAAGGAAAAAAAAAGAAAAAAGAAAGAAAGTCAAATGCTAGAGAGGAAATAATACGAGTACAGGATAATTCGATTGAGAATGATTTTAGATACAGTTCAGGAAATGTCTTTATGAGAAAAGACATTTGAGTTGCAACCTTAATTATGAGGCAGAGGTAGATACACAAAAATATGGGGAAGAGCATTCCAGGCAGAGGGACCAATACAAATGCAAGGGCTTTGCTGTGGGAGAAATCTGGTAATTTCAGGGAAGAGAAGAAAAAGCACAAAATGATGTCAGAAAGTGAGAAGGGATTAGATCATGTGAGACCTATGAAGGAGTTCAGATATTATTCTAAGTACAGTAAAAAGCCATAGCGGTTTTAAGCTGCAAAATTATATGACTCTGATTTTTTGTTTTTAAGAGAGCACTCTGCCTGCTCCGTGGAGAACAGACGGAGGGGCAAGAGCAGAATCAGAGAGCATAAGTTAGGAGGCTATTACCATCATCTGGTGGAGAGACGGTGGTGGCTTGGCATTGGAGGAAAGTGAACACATGGGAAATTTGTTTTGAATAATCACCAGGACTCACAGATGGATTGGATGTGGGGTTAAGGAAAAGAGTATAATAGAGGATGATTTTTAGCCTTTTAGCTAGGTTATTAGCTTTAGAAACTGGATGCAACTATTCGCTTAGAAGGAGAAAAAGAGCAAAATAGTTTCAAGAAAGAGAGCCTAAGTTCCTTTCAAGCTCTGTTAAGATTAAGATGCCTGTTCCACTCTAAGATGTTGATTAGGCATTTGGCCCTCCAAGTCTGAAGCTCAGGAGAAACGTCGAGACATGGGGAGATGACGGTGCGTACAGATAGGACTTGCAACCATGGGGTCAAATGAGAGCACCTAGATGGAGGAAGGAAGGAAGTAACACAGGAAGGAAAAGAAAAAAACTGGCCTAGGACTAGTCCCTAGTCTCCCAATGCTTAGAGGCTGGGAAGAAGGGGGAGGAGAAACATCTAGTGAGATAGAAGGAAAATGAGGCGACTCTGGTGTCAAAGAGGCTAAGAAGGGACAATAGCAATGGCAGCCAATCAGGAATCCAGAAAGGCCATCTGAGTAGAATCTTAACCCTTTGTCCTGGGCCAATACAAGAGGGCTGAAGGGAGTCTGTGATTGAGGGGACAGATATGTGGAGCCCAGGGCTTGCCCTGAGACAGGCAGTTGGGTCAGGCAGTGGGTCTCTCCAGCAGCCAAGGAGAATTCGTGAAAACAGACACCCAACAATTGTAACACAATATCCAATAATTCAGTTCTGACAGCAGAACTTTAATAAAATCGCTGCATGAGCAAGCCGGGGAGGACTCCTTACACACATCCTGCCTTTGTGGGCATCATCTTAAGTAATGTTTGAGCCCACATTAGTGATGCGGATTGGGGGTGGGAGTACCAGCAATAGCCAATGTGATTGCCAAAATTTAGGGAAAACAGGAGTAGGAGAAATGAGATAGGGGGTGGTGAAAGGGAGCCAGAAGGTCCAAGCCCTGGCCAGGAGAAACCAGGAGACTTGTAGAATGTTAAAGAGAGTAGAACAGGTGGGCAAGCATTCAGGTAAATATCCAGGGGCCAGGTGGTGCTCAGGAAGAAAGGATAGTCATATGTGGTTACCACCCAACTAGCCCAAGAAGGGAAAGGAAGCCTGCAGTTAGAACTGGAAAGGAAGGGGCCACAATGGCAAACATAAAACATACAGCACAGTGACAGGCACATAGTAGGGCTCCAGTTCATGACAGTCACATTCATTAATTGCCAGTATTATTTTAGCCAGAATAAGGTACCCCTATATAAAAGGTAATCACAGGTCTTCACACCAACTGGTTTCCACATTCAAAGCCTACAAGAGAATGGCTTGCCTGGGATTTTGACTCAAAAATTACTTTCTTTACAGGAAAAAAAAAACTTTGAAATGGAATTTCAAAGTTTCTACGTGTCTTTGTGTGCTGAGAACACAACTATAATATGTCCACGCTCTCTTCAAAGGTCAGGATTTTCTTCCTCTGAGTATACCCTCAACTCCAGCACCTAGCAATGTTGCTAGGGAAGAAGATTAAATGAAAGGCCCTGGTGAGCTTTGGGGATTATCTGCGGATTTCGTTCATGCAGGCTCTATTTCCTCCCTTTAATATTGGTATCTGAGAGACGCCTGCTCAATATGCTATGTGTTTGTTATATGAGCCTTCTAATGTTCTAATGGACCAAGGAAAGAAACCCAGAACTTGGTTGTAGTGGAATTTAATACAGTCTTTAGTTCCACTAGCGTACACCCCAGCCATACACGTGTATTTTAAAAGAATACCTAACCAGGGTGAGCCACTGAGCTCTTCTTACACTGACCCACCTTCTCCATTGAATATTCTTCCTCTACAAGTGGAGGACAAAAATGTTTAATTTCAAACGGCAGATTTCTAAGCTCCTCCTAGAACTAGCAAAACCTAGTTAATGTTGAGAATCTTTTGGGAAACAAATTTCTCTGTGGCAGAACTCTCGGCCTGATGTTCTACCTGAATTTATATTTCATCATGTGCCCAAGGCTTGAGTCTGCTGCAGAAATGACTTCCCTCTTCTCTTTGTGGCTGTCAAAACTCCAACATGTCATTTAGTGCAACGCATTAATCTAATGGCCAAGCAGATCTAAGCAACCCCATGGCAAAGTCTAAGTAAGCTACATGGTAGGAGGCAGGTGCTGATGGGGTCAAAGCCCATACATCTGAATGACTATATTTGTCCAGCATAATCTATGTGGATGCCTTACTTCCCAGAGAGCCAGAAGTCCAGAGACTTGGGAACAGCTGAGGGGAGTGTGCTGTGGATAGCTGTGCTACCCCAACCTAGAAAATATACCTTATCTTTATAAGGGAGCAAGTTCAGAATGTTTTAAAGTCTGCATTTAACCTTTTTTCCTAAATCCTGCTGATGGTAAGCAGGGTGGCAGGAAATCCTAAAACAGCAAGTGTTTTCTTTATATTGGCATTAACAGACAACATAAAGGGTTTAAGAAAACTTTGCTGAAAAATTTCCACTTTGAACAGCAAGGGATTAAGTGTCTATTCCAATTTCTTTCTCACCCCCTCCCTTTTGGAGAGGGCAGTTCACTCTTAAGTTGAAAAGCAAACAGCCACAAAAACATTTCCAGGTACAAAGCCACTGTGTATGTTCCGACCTTTTGGTAGAGTCTCACAGTCTCTAACCACAGCCGGTTTTATGTTCTGTGCATCAATCCACACTCGTGATTGTTACCATACACCTGTATGTCATTTAGAGGTTCACCCAGCTCAAGCAAATTATATTTTAAAACTGCACTGATCATAAAAAAAAAAAAGTTCAGGGAAAGGGATTTCCTAGCTCTCAAATAAAAATGTGCAGTAGAGCGCTTACTAAGTAAACAGAAAACATGGGCAGCTGAGAAATCAATTTAGCTGAACAAACAATGTTCCATGTAATGAACTACTAATTATCCTTTTATGCCATGTCAGTCTGAGTGATTACAGAGCTGTGCAGTTTAATTTGACGTTTGAGCATTGCCTTGCTCCATTAGCTTCATATAAAGCTACAACACATTCAAAAGGTGGGGGGGGTGTATTTATCTGGAACTAAGTAAGCACCTGTATTAATAATAAGACGAGCATCTCAGAATCTTTTTTAAAATATGTTTTTAATATGAGGATGAATCAAGCATTGGGAACCCGAGGGAGTGTGGAGACCAAATCAGGTGCCTTTTTCAGTGGATGAAACACTCTGAAGCGGGGACATGCACTGGACTCACTGCAACCACTCCAGCTTCTGAAAGTGCCCCAGCCTCCTTGCTGAAGCCTTACCTCACCCTCCAGCTCTGGGCTCCAATCAGCTGCTGGACTGGGGGTCCCAGACAGGTGAGAAGATGCAGAGTGGAATTGGAGTGAGGAAGGAGCACTTTTTCAAACTAGACTCATTAAATTGTACGAATCCTAAAAAGTTGTACCCTGTGTTGTAATGAGAATATGATTGCAGGGGAAATGTGGGATACAACTTTTGACTTTACCTGCTTTTCACATATTTTCACATCATGAGTAAAATAGCTGAGGGAAGAAATGGCAATCTGAGAATCTTTTTTAAATTCCATCCAATTCAGCAAATAACATTGAATTCCTGCCGTGCACCTGGCCTGTGCTAAGTGTGCAGTGGATAAAGAGAGAAATGAACCTACAATGCAAGTCCTTTGAGGATCCGGCAGTCTTTAACGCTAGAGCCACCTTCTATTTCTTCAATTCCCTGAGCAAGAAAAACTGGCCCTCTTAAAGCAGTGGTTCTCAACTTTGGCGGTGCATTGGGATCCCCCAGGGACCTTTAAAAAAGGAAAAATACCTGGATCTCATCCCTAGAGATTCTAATTTGATTGGTCTGAGAGAGTCATTATTTTTAAAGCTTCTCAGGTGAGTCTAATGAGAAACCACTGTTGCAATCCACTGCTATGCTGACTAAAGTTTTACCTTCAAATTATGCCATTTATTCAATCCACAAATATTTATTGAGATACTGCATGGCATGGGAAAGACATACAGTGGTGATACAATGATCCCCAAGCAAGAGAAGGAAGAATCGCCCACCTTTTCAGAAAACATTACAGCTCAAATTGTACAGGACTTCGGAGAGAATAGTCTGAACTAGTGCCCATAATAACCCTGATTTAACAGATCCCTATTTAACAAATGGGAAAATGAGGCTGGCAAGATCAAGTGGTTCACTCAAGGCTGAATGTATAGTAAGTGAGAAAGTGGGATTAAAAAGGCAATCTTCTAACTCCTGGAATTATAGAATTTTAGAGCTAGATGAGATCTCAGTGGTGACCTAATTCAAACCCTTTATTTTTTCTGGTCAGTGCCCTGAGTTCCAGAGAAATTAAGTGACTTGATCAGCCAGTGGCCAAACAGCATTAAGAGCCCTAAGACTGAATCTTAGTTTCCCAATTCCCAGTTCAATGTTTTCATCTCAGCAATAGAGTACACCTCCAAATGGTCAGCTCTGGTCACCTGACAAACGTGACCAGATTCCAGAA
This sequence comes from Galeopterus variegatus, assembly GCF_000696425.1. NCBI lineage: Eukaryota > Metazoa > Chordata > Mammalia > Dermoptera > Cynocephalidae > Galeopterus > Galeopterus variegatus. The sequence goes on along the minus strand of NW_007741298.1, from coordinate 14,521 downwards.
CACCTAATTCCAGACAACTGAAATTAGGACATTCAGTGAGCAACAGGGTTCCAGAACTCACTTATTTTAGCCTCAAGTCAGATTGATGATTAAGGAAATAAATCTACTGCTTTGCACTCAGTTTGCAAGCTAGTTAAGTAAAGTAAGCAAATAGAATAATACTTCCAGTTAAATCTATGATAAAGAGACTTTTTCCAGGATTTCAAATCCCAAATCTTTACACACTTGCACACCTGGGGCCTATTTCTTCTCCATGGCTATCTCTAGGACATTAGGCACCTATGTTCCTTATTACTAGCTAAGTCTGAGGTTCTCAATCCTGGCTGCACATTAGAATAACCTGGCATGCTATTTTTAAATATCCATGCCTAGACCACATCCCTGGAAGTTTTGATTTAATTGGTTTTGTGTGGGTTCTGGGAGTCAGTATTTTTAAAACCTCCGCAAGATATTCTAATATAGGGTGGGGTTAGACCACTGACTCCAGGCATTGCTCTCAGATATATTGGGCTACCTACGACCTTCAGAAGGTCAGAGTGGGAGGAGATTCCAGTCTCCTCCTCCGTGCTTTCTCTCCTGTGAGATCTACCATTATTCCTCTCTGGCCTTCTAAAACAGGAACCAGCTTCTCCTGAGCAAGGAATGATCAGGTCTTGCAATATTTTTGACATTCTAAAAATATTTGAATCAGATTCCCCATACCAGCCAGTCATCAAAAATAAATAAATGAATATATTTTGCCAATACTCCTCAAAACTATCAAGGTCATGAAAAACAAGGAAAGACTGAGAAACTGTCATAGACCATTATACGGAATACACTATCCTGGATTAGATCCTGGCACAGAAGAAAGACATTATTAGAAAAACTGGTGAAATCCAAATGAAGTCTAGAGTTAGGTTAATAGTAATGTATCAATATTGGTCTCTTATTTTTGGCAAATGATGATGTAAGATGATAACATTGGGAAAGCTGAAACTGGTTGAGGAGTAAAAGAGAACTCTCTATACTATCTTTGTAATTTTTCTGTAAATCAAAACTGTCTCAAAATAAAAAATTAATCTAGAGAACAACTTTTTCAGGTGGACCACATGAGAGTTTACAATATTGCTCACCTCACCTAGTTCTAGTTGTAATACTTTTCAGCTCCCTCTCAAAGCTTTACCTTTTGGTAGTATGGATAATTGCTGGGTCTGGGGACTCCATTTGGTCTAAAAACTATTCCACAGCTCCAGGGAGGAGGCTTGAGTTCTCCCTAGAGGTTAGAAGGTATCACAAACAATTCTATTAGTGTTGTGCATTAATCATGAGGAAATACACAGGATTGTAGCATTAGAACATACTGAATCCTAACTCAAAAAGGATGGTCTGTCTGTCTTACTCTGAGACATGAAGCCACATGGTTTAGCCAGCATATCGAAGTGTTTCTATTGTGTTGGCAGCACTGTTTTTACTGTCATATTCTTGCCACACTCACATGCATATTTTATGATCTGACTTGAATGTAATGTGTTCTCTACATACTACATATGTAGTTTCTAAGCACATTAAAAACAGCTGCTGACTGGATCCCTGTCTGTTTTCCCAGCCTATAAGCCTGGTTCCCAGGCCTGTCTTCCAAGACTGTTCCACTTAAGAAAAAAATGAATGAACTATTAGCCAGTGGTATTTTGCTACCAGATTGCCAGAATGATCTCCATGAGAGCTCACTGAAGCTGAAAGGACTCTAAGTCAGTGCAGTAGTTTTGTTGCTAAAAAATACAAACCCACTTGGTTCTAATCTGAGGCCCACTAGAAGCATGCCATCTGTATTCCACAGGCAAAGAATGTTCTAGGAGCCTCCTAAACAGTATCTCTGAGACGTAAAACAAAAACAAGAAGTTAGGAAGAAAAGATGTTGACATATGGCTTTAAAATGAGGCTCTTTTATCCAGTCGAGTATGTCTTCTCTCCCCAGATCAGAATAGGGTGCTTCAGCTGTGACCACCCAGCTAGGATAATGTTTTAAATCAGTCCCCTCCAATGGGCCTGCTTCTGGCTTTCCATGTGGCCAGGACAGGATTTCCGCTACACTATGTTCCAATTTGGAACCTAGAGGCTGGGTGGTTTTATATTTGGCCCATGCTCAAACTTTTCCTTCCACTGAGCCTCCCATGTCTTTGTGTTGCTTCTATGCCGATCTGTTTTCTCCACTAGATTATAAACCCCCATGAAGGAAAGAACCATGTCTTATTCATTTTTGTGTCCCCTGTTATGCCTATCACAGTGCCTGTCAAACAGCAAGTGTTCAACAAATGTTTGTGAAATATGTTTTATAGTTCTCTAAGTAGCAAGACTTCTTTTGCAGCTGGTTTACAGCTGCAGTCAGGGTCCCTGTGTTCACACCAGCAGGGGAGGTCAGGGAAGTGCTCAGTCAGAACTCAGATGGAGGACCCTACAATTCCTGCTACCCAGGAAAGAGTATGGGTTGATTCCTTGGAGACTGAAGAGGATGCTAGAAGCATCACAGAATCGTGCACCATGAACACAAATGTTCCCTCATCTTTAAGCCAGAGGGAAATTATGGTTGTAAATTTACTCCACGGTGCAGAATTCACTATCCGAAATGTAATCATACAAGTATGTTCATAAAGGAGGCACATAGTAGTACAAGTGCATGGTACTGAAGGCAAAGAAGAGGTGGAAACTCTTTTAGCATGATGACAGATAGATGACTTGCAAGTGAGAGTTGGGGGTGGCATAGTCCGTAACCAAATGGAGTGACAGTAAAACAACAAAACCAGGAGGAAACACACTCATTTTCTCTTACGTTGGAGCTACATCATCCAACCTGAGTCCACAAGGGTTGGCAACTTTTTAAAAAGAACTTTATTCTATTCTACCCATTCCCAGCCCCTTCAACTAGCATAAGGTTTTACTTCTATATGCTAGGACCTTCCCCAAAAAGCTACCCTGTCATGGTCCTTTTCCACAGAGCCACCCACTCATTTTTTTTCTTCCACACATTTTTTGCTTTTAAAATGTTTTATTTCCTCCCACCAGGGCTCTACCTTGGGCTAAGCATCCAGGTGGCTTGTCAATCACCAGCAATATGCATTTATGTTGCTGGACTCCAAAGGTGGAGAAGTAAAAAGAGTAGAGGACTCTTAATAATTAGCTGGCCTCAGGATAGGGTATTTATGAATTAATCATACCCATCATGCTGCTGTGGTTAACCTCTCACTAGCCTATCTCCTTTATATCATTAAGCTAAAAAGGTATTAGACTCTGTAAGGAAAATATAAGAAAATGGTCAGGGCCCCTCAGATGTTCAGAATCTTGCCAAGCATTTGACATAAATATGCACATGCACCCAGGTGTTCCTTGGCTATTGTCTGATGTAGATGCACGTGAGCACCCAGGCGTCCTGGGTTATGGACTTAAATATAAAGGATGAGTGGCTCTGATCCATAGCGTCCCCTGCCCCTGGGATGCCCCGGGGGGCCACAAGGAGGCTGCTACTGCTGCTGGAGGCTGTTGCTGCCAGGGCCTGGGGGAAGCCCCGAGAGGGCACCGCTGCTGCTGCTTCTGCTGCTGCTAGACTTGTAAGCTGCTGCCGCTACCGCTGAGGACTGAGCTCGTGTCATCTGCCAATGGCTTCTGGGATCTTTCCCAATTACTTAGCATGGACCTGCATGTGAGGGGTCTGGTGACCCATCCTGGATATATGAGGGGTCTGGCAACCCATCCTCGCATGTGAGGGCTCTGGTGACCCAGTCTGTACAATGGGTTTGAAGGGTCTGAGCCCTAGCCCTGACAATACAAATGGAAAACTTAGTATAACTAAAATAATGAAGCATTTTGGTATTAGTTATGAATTGCTTCAGCAATACAATTGGCATAGTCACTTAACCCTACAGATTCCATCTTTACCTTAAATCCTAACACTTTCTTGGTTGCAAGTACTCTCCTTGTATTTCCTGTGTACATATCTATCTTGCTTATTAAACTGATTATAAGGTCTTTTGAGGGAAGGAACATGTCCCTAATGTTTACTCTGGACTTGGTATGTGCTGGGTCCCACAAAAGGATGAAGTGGTGGAGGAGAGAAGGAAAAATACCTGAGCCAGTCTGTGCTTTTATCCCAAGTCCTTAACTTTATAGCTTTATTATAAATCCTATATAAGATGCCTGTAAAATAATTTTGGCCATTTTGACAGCCAAAATCCAACAAAGTCTGAGTCATTTTACTCATTACTTTCAAGTCTTAAGTTAAAATTCTTTTCTGTTTATAGGTGCAGGCTTGCATGTATATTCTTCAGCCAAACTGGATAATTAACTTCTCTTCTAATTTGGCCTATACTTTGTGGCCTTATATTAATCAGATTTTTTGCTGAGATCATGCTATGTAACAACCCCCAAAATCTCAGGGATTGATAACACCTGACATTTATTTTATATTTGCAGTCTACACATCTGCTGTTGTTTGGCTGATCTCAGCTGTGCTCAGCTGGGCCAGGGTGGACTCAGGCCAGGTCACTTTCAGGTCTTCTTCCACGTGCCTACATTCTAGATCCCAGGCTGAAGGAGCAGCAGCTGCCTGAAACATGCTGTTCTCAAGACAGAGGGAAGAAGCTTCAAGAGGGCTGGCAAAAACCTGTCATGCCTCTTTTAAGGTCTGAAATCACAATGTCACTTCCATCCACATTGCATTGGTCCAAGAAAGTCACTGGGGATAAGGGAGTATGCACCACTCCAAACAGTCTGTACAATGAAATGAATATCTGCTGTCCTCTGATCTCACCTACCACAAGCTTCTAGAGCTTTTTTTTTACTATTCTATTTGGCTGAAATGCCCTTACCATCCACAAATCTACCTACTTAAATCTGGCCTTTCATTCAAGTCCCAGGTCAAATGTTACCTCTTCCATCAAACTCTCCCTAGTGTCACTGGGCAGATATAATCATTCTTTTTCTAAACACTGAAATTTGTATAGCTCCGAATTTCATTGTAGTCATTTGTTTAAGTGTGATATCTCCTATAAAATCCCAAGCACTTTTTAAAAAAGGAGGGACTGAGAGCAATTTATTTTTTATTACCAACATCATCCAATGCCTGTAGCATGGTAGACATTCACTATATGTGGCATAAAAAATGAAAACATACACATATGTGTGCACATATGACTGTGGGGGGTATACATAAAAGAGAAAATACAACATAACAATTAAGGGGTATCAAGCTCTGGCATCAGATAAACTTCAGTTCAACCCCTGCCTTCCCCTCTCCTTGGCTGAGTGCCCTCTGAGAAGGTACTTAACCTATTCATGCCTCAGGATCCTCAGCTATAAAATGAAGATTATAATAATCCCTGTAAAAGTTGAGTACACCATAAGCACTCAATAAGTGCTGCTATTTTATTATTACTACATTCACTTGTGGTAAAATGCTATTTCTCTTATTATATACAATGTGATGAAAATATTTTTAAAATAAGTATGTAATGACAGACACTAAAAGGGAACATGTGTTAGGGTGGTAGGATTATAAGCTAAACATCCTCCTTTTTATTTCCTTCATGGGTAATATGGTTTTGTTTATGCAATTTAAAAAATTAAACATTTATTTTCCTTGGTGTTCAGCCAACTCTAGGGTGGTGACACCCATACGGACCTACCCTGCTCCATAGAAATGACTGTTTGAACAGATGCTATGTGCCAGGCCCATTATAAATACTTTTTTTCTAATTCTCACAACAACCCTGAATGGTAAGTAATATTATGCCCATTTTAGAGATGAGAAAGGCGAGATTCTGAGAGGTTAAATTATTTGTCCAGGGCTCTGTAGTCAGGAAGTGAGAAATATGGGAAACAGGCCTGGCTTTAAAGTTCAAACTTCCTTCTCCACCCCACATTCACATCCAGTCACTATTTCACAGGTCATTTGTAGTTTGAAAAATAAGCGAGGGGCATCTAGCTAGGTCTTGGCTTCTAAAACCATTCTCCAACAAAAGAAATCAGGGCTCATTGGAGAAATGGCTGATTCTAGCAATGGAGCAGGAAATGTACAAGATGAGCCTGGAGCATCTTGTAGTGACAAGAAGTAAAAAGTCCTCAAAAAAATTTTAAAAAGAAAACACACACACACACACACACACAAAATGATGTGGGTATATCTAAGGAGCACAGGAGGCCAACTGAAAGAGCTTCCAATGGCCACAACTAGAATAATTTCAGCAACAGAATAAAGTAGTATTGGATTATAGCCAAAAGTATTAAATAAATATCCATGAGCCCACACTGATATAAATGATCAAATAAAGAAAAATGGGGAGAAATAGACAAATTCCCCATGCAAAAGACTGCCAAATAATTTATGTGGTTGCTCCACCCTCGAGGAGGTGTAACGTAACCTTAAGTACAGACTGCGCGTGGTAACTACCTCCCAAACAGTACAGCGTGGAAAAAGAGTAACTTTTTTTTATTCAAAATATTTTAACATCTACTTGCATATGTTTGTGGGCTACAGTACGTTGTTTCAATGCATGCATATACTGCTCAATGATTCACTTAGGGTAGACGGCACAGTTTTGTAACCATCAGTTCATCACTTTTCCTCCTCATGCCCCCACCCTCCACCTCTGGTAACCATTTTTCTACAAAAGAGTAACTTTACAGTAGAGAAACCTGACAAAAATTACTTCAGCCAGGCAATTGAGGTCAACGTCAACAGTGATAAGTCATGTTGATAGTAGGTACCCTTGGTATGATGTCATGAGAATGGCACTTTACTCTGTGGTCTTCCCCAAAACCCCTAATCTCAGGCTAATCGTGAGGAAAACATCACATGAATTCCACTAGTGGGACATCCTACAAAATGCATGACTAGCACTTCTAAACACTGTCAAGGTAACCAAAATCACAGAAAATCTGTGGTACTGTCACAGCCAAGGAGCCTGAGGAGACAGGACAAATAAATATAGTGGGGTATCCTGGATGGGATCCTGGAGCAAAAGATAAAAACTAAGATAAAAAAAAAAAACATTAGATAAAAACTAAGGAAATCTGAATAAAAATAAGAACTTTAGTTAATAGTAATGTATCAATACTGGTTCACTAATTATGACAAATATACCATATTAATGTAAAATGTTAATAATAGGGGAACCTGGGTGAGGCATATATGGGAATTCTCTGTATTATCTTACCACTTTTCTTTCAATCTAAAACTATTCTAGAAGTAAAAGTTTATTTTTTAAATTTCAGGGCCTGGGTGTGAAGACAAGTTTTGACTCTGGGGTTGGCCTTGGAAGAATCCAGAATGCCGGTTAAAACGGGTGTCCTCGTTTTCTTGGTGCTACTTAAGAAAGTACTGCCTGACAAAAGGCTTGCACAACATCACATTTTAAAGCTCGCTCACCTAACCCAGCGGCTATCTGGTGATCCTAAATGAGGACACAATTTGCCAAATCATAAAGCAATTCATTCCATGGTTACCTGATGACATCTGTCAAAGTCCCACTATCACATTTTTCATAGCATAGCACACATTGTTCTTTTCCCTTATAGCACTTACCCCCTGGCAAATAATGGTTTCAGCAGTTATCTGTTCAATGTCCGTCTTCCCCAGCATCCTGGGAGATTCACGAAAAAAAAGGACTTCTTTTACCACAATATTCCCAGAACTTCGTAGTGTGGCACCTGCTCGGTGCTCAGTGACTATTTACTGAATGCATGAATGACAGTGCAGTCTAAAGGAGCAGGGATCACCCCTGTGAAGTGTGATCCACGTTGAATGACAAGCCTTGGCTTTCTGAAGACTGAGAGGCCACTAGGACGAATGGACCTTCTCTCCCAGTCTTCCTACTCTCTTGGTTCATCCTCCAAGTCCCCAAATACCTTTATTTCTAAGCCTCTCGAATAAGATCTGAGAGAGGAATTTTACCTGTTGTGATCAAGTCTGGTCCTAGAAAACAGTAAAGTTTTCTAAGGTGCAAAGAAACAATAAGATCTACATATTTTCTTTTGTGTAGCTCATCAGTGATCCTAAGAACTGAGCCTAGTCCAGGCCACAAGGTAAACCTAGAGTCCTAAAAACCACAGGAAACACATGGCCAAAAGCGCTGTCGGGAAAAACCAAAAGTATAAAATGGATTTCATTAGGAACACTTGGTATGAAGTCTCTCTGGTATATCGATCTTCATTATTGTTATTTTATTCTATCAGTGCATTTCAGGTCACAGCAAGTTAGTAATTTTGCAATATATTTCACTGCCTGGCTTTATGTAAGTGCCGCTAAGAATAAAATTAAGCAGTGGGAGAAAAACATCAGTTTGATGTCTAAATTTAGAAAACTTGATGAATAAATCTATTAAATCCATTGTGGGGAGAGAGAAGAGCAAATCATTCCTTATTGGAAAGATAAAATAAATAGAAAATAAAAGGTGATTGTCTTTATAATTTAGAACAACAGATTTAAATGTAAAGCCTCCCCCCAACTGACCTTCTTTTATTTACAAATGAGTATATTGGTTGATTGTATATTTTCATTCACGTAACTCTCAACTTGAATTTTTAAAAAGACATAATCTGAGGCAAGAAACCATGCATAAAATCATTACTGGAGCCTTGGATTCCGTATTTATTGGGGAAAGAGAGGACATTTATGAGATTCTACTGATGTGATATAAATCATCTTCTGAAGATCATGGAAAGCAGGTGCCCAACATTCTGCACTGCAGACATCTGGCAGGCTTTTATCCTCACACTCCACCCTCCCGCTCAACATCTGGCAGCCCCTTCATCCTGCACCCCACCCCCACCCCCAACTGCCTCCCAACATCTGCCACACACTTCTCGTAACCTCAGAAGCAAATCCAGTCAAAAGCTCAAAAGCACAATGTTCAAGGGGTGGTGACCCGGAGCTACATGCTGGGTGGGAGTGGAGCAGGGTTTGTTTTTATTTTTTTTTTTTTCCTAAACTTTAAATGAATGCACAATTCACTTGGAAGTATGCTTTCATGTCTAACTAGTTCTCACTGAGAAGCCTGTTTAAAATTAAAATCCATAACTAATATTAACCTCTTAAAACTTTTTAATCACCCTGAGAATTGAAGGATACAATCAAAAAAGTATAGGGAGGAAAAAGGAACAATTTTATGTTGATGACATGCATCTTATGAGCAAAGAGAATTAATTCTGATGGGGGGGGAAATGGACAAAATATTTATGTCTTGCCTGTGAAGTACAAATCACTTAGCAGAAGTGTCTAAACCTAATCTAAAAATGTTTTTAAACCTATTTAAGGAAGTGAGGACTATTTGAATTCCACATTCATTTAGAAAGTCCTTCTTAGAGCCTCCAGCACCTCATGGCACTTATTGGTTTATAGAGCCATCTCACATGTGCTCTCCCCTGCTTCTGCATAGGATGGTAACTTCCTGGTTAGGCTCTCCCTGAAACATCACTCCTCACCTGTGTAAATCACCTGACTTGGGCTTCCTACCAACAAACCTGTATTCTGACTATACCACTCTGACAGTTTGCTGTTAACCATTTCATGGTTTCATGCTATTTACCTAAAGGTTATACCTGAATGATTTAATTCCACAACTATTTCCTCCTGCTCCTCACCCACCCATACACACACACACTTAGCCATTCCCTCCCTTCTTCAGAGAAACCCCTCTTCCTTTCCTCCAAATGAAGAGATGCTTCTCTTTCTTTTTCAAGAGAGCATGTATAAAACCATGTAACCCTAAAAAATTTTTTTAAGAGAGAGAGAGAGAGAAAGATGAGAAATTCTTTTAAAATTTTTTAAAATTAAAAAACCATGTAACCCTGAGTGTTCTGGGCACAGGTGAATTCTTGAGGTGGCCCTGGCTTCTGATGAAATAGATATTCCAAACTTGAAGCCACCCTGGGTTTTTGAAGGCTGCCAGCATGCTGATTCTACAGGCCAGAGTCCTATCAAAGCATTTTATCATTTTATTACACATATAAATTAGCAATTACTTCTGGGACATTATTTAGATTCTATTGTAGTGTGCAATTTCTTGCTTAAAAGTTGAAACATGTTTAGCGACTATTCTTTAGTTGAAATTCCTTGCACATATGTTTGTCTGTTTTGTTCCCTACTGATCCTTTATTTCAGTCTCTAAGAATTCCGTAGAACAAATAGTGATATCGACATTGTTTTCTCTTTTGATAAGTTACCTAGAATGGGGGAATCTTTGTGCTTATTAAAATCACAGTGGACAGTAAACTAAGCTAGGTTGGAAGTAGATTAGAATCATAAATGGCCTTTGCTTGTCGAAGTTATCATTAGCAAGATGATGGTGACGTGAATAAAGTCCACACAACAAGCTGAACTCATACATGTACACTGCAAAGAGCATTTAAATAGGAGGTGGAAGACTTGCTTTCTAGTCCTAGCTCTCCATTATCTAAATGTGTGATGTTAGGCATGCCTTCTTATCTCTCTGGGTCTTGGTTTTTCTCATCTAGAATGATTAAATTTGTCTAAATACATTTTTATTAACTTTGTACTATGAAAAAAATTATTCACAAAAGTAGGGAGAATAATATAATCAACCCAGCTTTAATAATTATTGAATGTTTTGTTTTATCTCTACCACCTTAATCCCCCCCACTTTCCTGCTAACATTTGGGGGGGTCTTTTTCTTTTTTTGTTTGCTAGTTTTGTTGTTGTTGTCTGCTAACATTTTTTTAAAGCAAACCCCTAGACATCATAACATTTCATCTGTAAATACTTGAGTATTTCTAAGGGATAAAGACTTTTGCCTTAACTATTTTATCATCATTACATCAAAACAACTGACAAGACCAAAAACAAAAGAACAAAACTACTCAACAGTAATTCTTCAATCCCTTTCAACTCAAACATTTCAAGGTCCAAAGCTAGACCTGAATCAGTTATAGCCACAGTCTTAAAAACTAAAGCTTTTTATTTGGTTCTATAAATAAGGAAACGTTTTAGCATTTTACCTGATAGATTTCACTGGTCTCCAACTCTGGATTTCAAACCAAAGAGGAACGTGAAAACCTTAGACAGGATTGAGGGAATCAACCAAAAGTTTCAGGTGTTCAGAAAGAAGGCAAATTCCTCATGAAACATTAAAGAACTAGAGTTATTCCAACTAAAAAGGAGATACGCCAATGGAGTAAATTAGAAGCAAGAATTGTTCATTCACTCATGTACTTTTTAATTCATTCATTCAACAAACACTAATTGAATATTTGCCCTGGGCCAAGGACAATGGAAAATGATGGGAATGCAAATATGACCATGACACAGAGTGTCACGCGCTGGAAGTGTGGCAATGAGCTAGTCTTCATCTTCAGTCAGGGAAAAATTAATACCAGTGGGGCTAAAAATGCAGTGCGAAGACGAGAAAAATGTTGTAGTGAGTCTTTAAGGGACATTGGCAATCTCCTTTCAGAGGCAGGAGAATTTCACTTTGGCTTAGGGTGGTTTAAACATGTTTAGAGGATAGAAAATATTTAAAGCTATCTTTAAATCATAAAATGTTATAAACTCTGATTTGACTCTTTGGCAAGAAAGGTACAAAATACAGAATAGATGCCGTAATGATTACTATCACCTGGTATTCGCATCTGTCTGATATTGGGGGTTGTCCTCTATGTAAAGGCAAATTCACCATAATTCAGGTTTGTTCCTCTCTGAAATTGAGAACATAAAGTACAAACTCACCTCACCTCTCCAGACAGAAGTCTTAGGTGTGTGAAACACAATTGGAAAATACAGAGATCCATTAAAACTCATTTCAATCTTCCTTCCCCCTCAACGTTCTTGCTACTGGGACACCAGACTGTCTAATCTGCTAACTGTGAGATCTATAAGTTGCGGGATCACCACAGTAATTTTGATATTAACAGCTTGAAAGCCCAGTGACTGAGAAAGTATCTGAGGGTAACTCAGATACCTGCAGAAAGACAGCCCTGGGCCAAACAATGATGTGAGAAATATTTACTGGGATTGACCCGCTTCCTACTCTTCACCTCTCCCCCGCCCCATGGCCTTCATACTGGCTGGCTATTCAGAATCTCCTGGAGATAAGGCTCTGGCTCCGGACTTTTTATTATTCTCCTGCCTCCCACCTACCCCCAACAAATGCCCCCACCTACGTCCCACTCACCCAGAGTTGTCCTTTATCATGAAACTGATTTAGAAAAAAAAAATGTGAATATAAAAAGAACTGAATTTATTTGCTCTCCCAGAATGTACAAGGGTACTTCAAAAAGTTCATGGAAAGGTTCATATTATCTTTTAATTCTATTTTTCCAAGAACTTTTTGAAGTGCCCTCATATATTTTCATTTTTATGGGGACCTCCTAAATACATCGGCTGGTCATTGATGGATAGCTCTGAATTTACCAAGAGTTTTCAGATACATTGTCCGATTGAACCTAATAGTGTTCAACTTAATCTAACATTGTTAAATTAGCAGCCCCATAGGATTTATATCATTTTACAAATGAAACTGAGGTCCAAACAGACTAAGTAGCTTTTCCATGATTGCCCCGCACTAAGAGGCAGAGTAACTTTGGATTTCAAATCCTGTCTCAACGTCTGGAAATTTGAGTGCTTATAACTTGAGTGCTTATAACATCCCTTGTGGAGCAAAAGCAGGGCTCTCGCCTGCTTAGTGGGGAAAGAGGCTGCTCTCACCCTCAGGGCTGTCCCATTGCTGTCTGATCCTCCAGTCCTATGTTTCTAGATGCTTTGTTGTGTGGTTTTTGTTGTCGCTATTCATTTATTTTGTTTTGTTTCCACAATCTCAGCATCCTTAGCTAAACAGATGCCTTAACCCTAAGAGGCACTTCATTGTGGATATTTTAGACACCAATGGCCCCTGAGTAGAGGGGAGGCCTCCATTTGGACCATACGGGTGACCACACACTCAACCAATACCCAAGCCAGGTCTTCATTCCCTGCTTGTCATGTAAGAGGGCAAAGTCAGCCACAGACAAGGGAATGTCTTGGTTTCTGATGCATGAATGGCCAACTTCAGCACCCTTGGTTGGCTTGGGCAGAGGTTTAGAAAGATCAAAGTAAATATGTTACATAGATACCAGACTGAGATGAGTGTCACTGGATTAGTCAATGACTGGAAAGAGAAGCAGTCAGACCCCTTCAAAAGCACATGGCGTTAACACCACTCTCAGGTCAGCTAAGCTGCCTCTGGCTTTCACTGCATATAGGATTTATGTTTAAGGGAGCCAGGCTAGATTTATGTACATCCAAATCTGTGTGACAACACACCATCTTCTAATGGAGACGTCCTAGACTAGGAGTCCAAATACCTGTGTTCTAGTCCCAGATCTCACTAGCTCTGTGATCCTGAATACATCACTTAACCTCACCGGGCCTCAGTTCCTTCACCTGTAAAATGCGGGCACAGAGCAGAGAATTTGGGCTGAATTAGAACTCCCACTTCTAACACTGCCAAAGGGACATTATACCATATTCTCTTCTGGAAGGACATAACTTTGCACAAAGAGGCAGTATGGTATACACTCTGGAGTTAGACAACATGGGTTCAAATTCTGGTTCTGCCACTTAATAGCTGTGTGTCTCTGAGCAACTTATTTAACTTTCTAAGACTCAGTTTTATTATCTATAAGTGAGAATAATAGTTATTGGAAAACCAAATGAAAGGATGCATGTAAACTGATGAGCGCAGTGCCTGGCATACAATAAGTGCTCAATAAATGTTAGTTCATATTACATTTAAACATGTTTCTCATCCTTTACTGTCAACAGTCCACAGATCCATGTGCATCAAGAATGGAAATGATTCATTCTGCCTTTTAAACATTCTGGTTTCTGTGTAAACCTAGAAAAATTGTCCTCCAATTAATAAACTCAAAAAAGTCTGATTAAAAACTCTCTTTGCCTCATTGTGGAACCTCACCTGCTGTTGTATTGCATTCAACCAGCTACAAGCTGGTTGGCTGAGCACCCACTGTGTGTCAAGCCCATTTGAAGGAATAAAAATGCTTGAGAAAGGTCATTTAAACAAAACCTATATAAAGAAACATACTCCTAATTATTTTTTGGCATCGTTATTTCATAGTGTCAGCCCTTAGACACAACTATTGAAATTAGCCCAGCAAGAGAATACAAATACTTCATATCATTCATCTACTCAAAAATATTTATGAAAACATATTCTTTACATGATGCTGTGAAAATCTGAGGCAGATGCACATTGTCTAACCCCAACTCCTGGGAGCTTGCAGTTCTGTAGGAAAGATGTGTACAGAAGTACCTATCAACCAAAGCACTATTCATCTGTGCCATATAAAAGGTACGAAATAAAGAAAAAAAAATTACTTCTGGCTGGAGACAGGAGAAACAGGGAAAATTTCTTAAAAGAAGTGGTATTTAGAGGGAGGGAGGTTAACTACATTGTATATTGACAAAATTTTAAAAAAATTTTTTTTTCCTTTTTTTGTCTTTTTTCGTGTCTGGCAACGGATCACAACCCTCAGTGTC
>NW_007741297.1:25489-25984 GCF_000696425.1 Galeopterus variegatus | reverse complement strand
AGCCCACCCAGGGTCCTGAGGTATAGAGCCAGAGACCAGATCTGCCCCCCACAACCAGGCAGAGCACCAGTGCAAAGGAACATTCCATAAACATCACATCCACGTGGGTGGCCCACAACAGCCACCACAATAACCATGGCTGCCACAAAAGCGGCTAGATGCCACAACCACCATGCAGATGGTCTGCCAGCCACTGGAGTGCATTGACAGAAGGAGAGTTACCAGCAGAGACCAAAGAAAAGAAGAGGATGTCTCTGTCCACAACCCCCATTCCAGAGTGACAGAAGCAGCATCTGATCTATGATAATATTGGGAGACCCGATCACATCTCTCAGCATTGGGAAGATCATCTCGGCAACAAATCAACAGAGTAACCATTATTCTTTCAGAAGGAGAGAAGAAATCTAGGGTAATAAGAGGGGGAAGGGGGAGGTAATGGGGAAAGGGGAGAGGTTGGACAAGGGGCATAAAGAATAATTATGATTTGTAACAATA
>NW_007741297.1:24108-24884 GCF_000696425.1 Galeopterus variegatus | reverse complement strand
ATAAAAATAATAATAATTAAAAAACTGTGGACAACAAAACTTAAAATGGTCATGATTAAAGACACAATTGACAAGAAAAAAAAAGTTTTCATGTATATATATTGTGAACATGTCTCAAAGACTTCTTTGGCTTGTTAATGACAGAACAAGCAAATAATTATATATCCTTTATTATATATAAATTTATATCTATAAG
This sequence comes from Galeopterus variegatus, assembly GCF_000696425.1. Lineage (NCBI taxonomy): Eukaryota > Metazoa > Chordata > Mammalia > Dermoptera > Cynocephalidae > Galeopterus > Galeopterus variegatus. Next base: position 24,688 of record NW_007741297.1, on the reverse strand, counting down.
GTAGATATAACCACCTTTGTACTTTCGACCAACTTTATCATTTGCTGGTGTATGTATATTTATGTGTGTGTGTGTGTGTGTGTGTGTGTGTGTGTGTATACACACACACCCCTATAATTGCTGGAATAAGATTGCTAAATAAGCAATATTGTTAATGTCCCACAGAGCAATAAAACCATAAACACTGGGGTTATGTTCTCTACCAAATAAAAATCATGTATCATTTTCGTAATTTTAGTTTTCTCTAGAACAGGCCTCTCTAGAATATACTGATGTTAACATTAACTAAGTTAACATCTAACTTTCTGGAATCTAGTTTTTAATCAGTAGTAAATAGAAATCAAATAACCTTGAAATCAAATAACCTTGAAAGGACACACAGTCATCTTTTTGCTTTATATTTACTTTCAAGTTTTGGATAATTTAACATTTATTATAATTTGTGACTGTTATATTTGGACTTAAAATTTATTTTGTATTTCTTTTCTTTTCTTTTTTTTTGCCAGTGATTTTTTTTTAATTTATTTTATTTATTTATTTTGAAGAAAATGAAATTTTAGTAATGTTATCTTTTTACATA
>NW_007741297.1:20714-23252 GCF_000696425.1 Galeopterus variegatus | reverse complement strand
TTGTGACTGTTATATTTGGACTTAAAATTTATTTTGTATTTCTTTTCTTTTCTTTTTTTTTTGCCAGTAATTTTTTTAAAATTTATTTTATTTATTCATTTATTTTAAAGAAAATGAAATTTCAGTAATGTTATCTTTTTACATACCAGGATGTTGCAGAGCAGTTGGGAGGGAGAGTGAGATGGGAAAGGGGAAGGAAATGGGATGGAAGAAGGAGGAAGGAGGAGGTGTGAGATAAAGGCCTGTGGCACCCCCCTCATTCCCTCAGGGGAAACTGGGGGGTTTCCAGTGGTGGCTTGGTCATTACTGGGCTGGGTGCAGATGTCAGGGTAGTGTGGAAAAGCCCTCACCCCTGCAATCTCAGCCCGGGAACCCAGGGCCCTTCTTGCTGTGGCTTGGTGGTCATTGCTGGGCTGGTTGCATGTGTTAGGAGGTATATGGCCAATGCCTGAGGCCCCCCACTGCCCCTGCTTGTGAGATCCTGGGGCACTTACTTCAGCAGCTCGGTGGTCACTGCTGGGCTTGCTGTGTGTGTCCAGGGAGCATGGCCAAGGCCCTCATCCCCCACCCTTGGTATTGGTTGTGGGTATTGGGGGGCATTGCTGAGGCCCCTGTCCCTCCCTCATTTCTGGCTTGGTATCCCAGGGGACTTCCAGTTCTTCTAGGTATTATAGGTGTTTTTTGGTGAAATGATACCTTTACTAGTTAATATGACACTTTGTCTCTGTTTGCAGGTACTTCATTTTTTTTTTCCAGCTCTGTGTTGGATTATTTGCTGTTCCCACCATTTCAACTCTGCACTGGAACTAATTTGTTGTCCTTTGTNCCTTTACTAGTTAATATGACACTTTGTCTCTGTTTGCAGGTACTTCATTTTTTTTTTTTTTTTCAGCTCTCTGTTGGATTATTTGCTGTTCCCACCATTTCAACTCTGCACTGGAACTAATTTGTTGTCCTTTGCTTACTTCTCAAATGGTGGAACTTCCTGTGGGGACCAGTACTTGAGCTCTGTGGTTGAGCTAAACTGCTGCTTTGCTGCTGATTCCCTAGGGAAGGCGTTTTGTGCAGTTCAGGTTTTAATGGCTGATTTTAAAGGTACTTTTGGCTCTTGAGAGATCTGAAACACTGATCCGGGCCTGAGTTTTTTCATCATGGGGTGATCTGCACCCCGTGCAATTCTATATTCCTGACCAGTCTCCTCCGAGTGGTCCTACATTCTACCACATTCATATGAGAGCTGGCAGGACCATCACCTCAGCTTCTGGAGCCTAGACCAGACAGAAGGAGCAAGACCCCAGCATCTAAACCCACATAGCACCCCTTTACCCCCTAACCCCCACCAGGAAAGCAGAAAGACCTGCTCAGCAGGTAAGGTGGAAAAAAGCTACAGTCCGCCACACTCATGTGCACCTACCTTCTACAACCTGAGGGCCTGCTGAACACACAGGTACACGTGCTGGCAGCCAGCTAGCCTGATGGTAGCTCCACCTCCCCCTGTGGCACTCCACAGAGCCACTGGGCCTTCTGCACCAGTGTACACCTGCTCCCTGACTGACTTTGAATTGGCAACTGAATTTGCTTTCCCACACTAGGTCTTACTGGGCCTAGCTGCACCCTTGCAGGTTTTCTCCAGGCTCAACCACTGATCTAGCAGTGCGCCGCAGATCTGCCAGTCTCTGTTGCTCCAGTGTAGGCCTACTACTTGCCCTATAGATAGCAAACTGGGCAGTGGCCTTGCCTCTCACTTGTGGGCTACTACAGAACTGCTGGGCTTTGCTATGCCCTGGGAAGCTTGCTCCAGGGCTGACTGCTGATCTGATGGATCTCCACAGAGCTGGTGGGCCCTGCTNGAGACCTTTACTAGTTAATATGACACTTTGTCTCTGTTTGCAGGTACTTCATTTTTTTTTTCCAGCTCTGTGTTGGATTATTTGCTGTTCCCACCATTTCAACTCTGCACTGGAACTAATTTGTTGTCCTTTGCTTACTTCTAAAATTGTGGAACTTCCTGTGGGGACCAGTACTTGAGCTCTGTGGTTGAACTAAACTGCTGCTTTGCTGCTGATACCCTAGGGAAGGCATTTTGTGCAGTTCAGGTTTTAATGGCTGATTTTATAGGTACTTTTGTCTCTCGAGAGATCTGAAACGCTGATTCGGGCCTGAGTTTTTTCATCATGGGGTGATCTGTGCCCCATGCAATTCTATATTCCTGACCAGTCTCCTCTGAGTGGTCCTACATTCTACCACATTCATATGAGAGCTGGCAGGACCATCACCTCAGCTTCTGGAGCCTAGACCAGTCAGAAGGAGCAAGACCCCAGCATCTAAACCCACATAGCACCCCTTTACCCCCTAACCCCCACCAGGAAAGCAGAAAGACCTGTTCAGCAGGTAAGGTGGAAAAAAGCTACAGTCCACCACACTCATGTGCACCTACCGTCTACAACCTGAGGGCCTGCTGAACACACAGGTACACATGCTGGCAGCCAGCTAGCCTGCTGGTAGCTCCACCTCCCCCTGTGGCACTCCACAGAGCCA
>NW_007741297.1:16909-19514 GCF_000696425.1 Galeopterus variegatus | reverse complement strand
ATGCACTCATGCCTGGATGGACTCAGAGCTGCTCAAGTGGCAACTCTGATCCTCAGAGAGGATCTAACACTGATTGACCAGTGGTGCCCACACTCACCTGGCAAAACAACCAGTCCATAATTTCCAACCGAGCAAAACAGTGCAAGTCTTGGCAAAAACTCTGCATACATCATTGAGGAGGATTAAAAAGAAACTTCACAGATATTTTACTTCAGAGTCCACCCAGAACCAAAACCAATGCAATATATCCAACAGATACCCTTGGACCCACATACAGGAAAACGTCATTTCTATATAATCCACTCCATAAAATTGCAAAAAACAACTACTCCATTAGATTCACATATATCAACTCAGTGACACAAGAAACGTGAGAAAGCAAACAAACAAGATGACCCCAAAGGAAAACAAAAATTCTCCATTAACAGCTGCCAAAGAAAAGGACAGTTATGAAATGAATGTAAAGAAATTTCAAATAATGATCTTAAGGATACTCAATGAGATACAAGAGCATACAGACAAACAGTTCAATGAAATCAGAAAATCAATTCATTATCTGAATGAGAAATGTAACAAAAAGATAGACATCATAAAAAAGAATTAAACAGAAATCTTGGAGCTGAAAAATCCAACGAATGAAATAAAAATATATAATTGAGAGCTTCAAAAACAGACTATATCAAGCAGAAGAGAGAATTTATGAACTTGAAGACAGATCTTTTGAAATAGCCAAGTCAGAGGGAAAAATTAAAAAAGAACCAAAGGTAATGAAGAAAGCCTGTGAAACTTATGGGACACCACTGAGCAAACAAATATTGAAATAAGTATTCCAGAGGAAGAAGAGATGGAGAAAGCACAGAAACCTTCTTTAATTATATAATAGCTAAAAACTTCCCAAGTACTGGGAGAGATGCACATTCAGATTCAGGAAGCAGAGAGGCCTCCAATTAGACTCAACCCGAAAAGATCCTCTTTGAGCCACATCATAATCAAACTGTCAAAAGTCAAAGACTAAAAAGAGAATTCTCAAACCTGCAAAAGAAAAGTGTCAAGTTGCAAATAAGGGAATCTCCATTAAACTCCCAGCAGATTGCTCAACAGAAACTTTGCAGGCCAGGAAAGAATGGAATGATATATTCAAAATGCTGGGAAAAAAAATTGTCAGCCAAGAATACTTTATCCAGCAAAGTTATCCTTGAGAAAGAGAAAGAGAGAGAGAGAGAGAAAAAAAAAAAAAAAAAACCTTCCCAGACAAACAGAGTCTGTTGGAAATCATCACTACTAGACCTTCTTTATGAGAAATGCTCAAGGGAGTGCAACAACTGGAAATGAAAAGACAATAATTACTATTATGAAGAGATTAAAAAGTACAAAACTGAACAGACATGGTAAATTCATAATTCAAACTCAGAATATTTCTATGAAATAATGGTGCTATGTTAATCCTTCAGTCCTCTAGTATAAAGCTTTAAAGTCAAAATGATCACAAAAACAACAGTTGCAAATAAAGGAATATACAATAGATACAAAATTAAATTAAGTTAGCAAAAATATAAATTGTGAGGACAGGTAAAGTCTAGAGTATTTTTAAGTGATCAAAGTTAATTTGCAATCAGTTTATGATAGTTGATTATAACTTTGAGACACTTTACATTAACCCCAAGTTAAACACACACAAATAAAGAAATTAGAGCAGATATACAAATAAGAAAGAGAGAAAACAGAGCTAAGTTGCACAGAAAAGTACCAATCCACAGCGGTAAATAAAAAGAGAAAAAAATAAGGGCATACAAAATAACCAGAAAAAAATTAATAAAATTGAAAGAATATGTTCTCACATATAGGTAGTAATCTTGAATGCAAATGGATTAAACTCTTCAATCAAAAGACATAGAGTGGCTGAATGGATTTTAAAAACAAAACCCAACAATATGCTGCCTATAAGAGACACCTAATTATTAAAGATAAACACAGACTGAAGGTGATGGGCTAGAAAAAAAATATGTAATGCAATGGAAACTAAAATCAAGCATGAGTAGCTATACTTCTATCAGATAAAATATATTTTGAACCAAAAGCTGTAAAAAAGAGACAAAGAATGTCATTTTATAATGATAAAGTGATCGATTCAACAAGAGAGTATACCAATTCTTAGCATATATGCACCCAGCACTGGAACAGAGTTATAAAGCAAACACTATTAAACCTAAAAGGAGAAGTAGGTTGCAACTCAATAATAGTAGGAGACTTCATATCCCACCTTCAACAATGGACTGATCATCTGCACATAAAATAAACAAAGAAATATGTGACTTAAACTACATCACAGGCCAAATGAAACTTACAGAAATGTACAGAACATTTCATCCAACAGCAGCAGAATATACATTTTATTTTTCAGCTGCGCATGAAAAATTCTTGACGATAGATCCTATATTAGGTCTCAAATCATGTGTACACAAATTTAAAAAGATAGAAATTATATTAAGTATTTTTTCTGGCTACAATGGTATAAAACTAGAAATTAACAACAAGAACACCTTCAGACACTATATAAGTACATGGAAATTAAACAATATGCTCCTAAACAAGAAATGGGTTAATA
>NW_007741297.1:15591-16139 GCF_000696425.1 Galeopterus variegatus | reverse complement strand
GAAGAAAGCTTTCTAATAAACAACCGAATATTGCACGTAAAGTGACTAGAAAAAAAAAACAGTAAGTTAAACCCAAAATTGGCAGAAGGAAAGCAATAATTAAGCTCAGAGCAGAAATAAACAAAATACAAGCTAAAAAGTCAGTTGAAAACATGAACAAATGAAGAGTTGGTTTTTTGAAAAGATGAACAAAACTGACAAACCTTTACCCAGACTAACCAAGAAAAAAGAGAGAAGATTCAAATAAACAAAATCAGAGATAAAAACAGAAGCATTACTACTGATGTCACAGAAATACAAAGGATCATAAGAATCTATTGTGAACTATATTCTAACAAATTTGATAATATTGACTAAATGTAAAAATTCTTGAACAAATACTATCTACAAAGATTTAATTATGAAGAAATAGGTAACGTGAACAGACTAGTAACAAGGGAGAAAACTGAATTAGTAATAAATAGTTTACCATTAAAGAGAAGTTCAAGACCTGATGCCTTCATTGCTGAAATCCACCAAACATTTAAACAAGAACTAATGTGAATTAT
>NW_007741297.1:14819-15454 GCF_000696425.1 Galeopterus variegatus | reverse complement strand
GAAAATTCTAGGCCAATATCCTTGATCTACATACATGTGAAAATTCTCAGCAAGACACTAATATACTGAATCCAGGAGCACATTAATAAGACCATTCACTGTGATTGAGTAGGCTTTATCCCAGGGAGGCAAAAAAGATTTAACATGCAGATCACTAAATGTGATACAACACATTAGTAGAAATAAAGAGAAAAACCCTATGATCATTTCAGTTGAAGCAGAAAAAGCATTTAACAAAATTCAGCATTCCTTCATAATAAAAACTCTTAACAAACTACGTATTGAATGTATATGCCACAGAACAGTAAAAGCCATATATGACAAATCCACAGCTAACGTCATACTGAATGAGGAAAAGCTGAAACCTTTCCTNACTACTGATGTCACAGAAATACAAAGGATCATAAGAATCTATTGTGAACTATATTCTAACATATTTGATAATATAGACTAAATGTAAAAATTCTTGAACAAATATAATCTACAAAGATTAAATTATGAAGAAATAGGTAACGTGAACAGACTAGTAACATGGGAGAAAACTGAATTAGTAATAAAAAGTTTACCATTAAAAAGAAGTTCAGGACCTGATGCCTTCATTGCTGAAATCCACCAAACATTTAAACAAGAACTAA
>NW_007741297.1:12784-13057 GCF_000696425.1 Galeopterus variegatus | reverse complement strand
CTATAACTGGCAAGGTGTTAATATCAAGAATATATAAGGAATTGAAACAACTCAACAAAATTAATAAATAACCCCACTGAGAAATGGGCAAAGGATCTTAATAGACATTTAGCAAAAGAAGACATGCAAAAGGCCAACATGCATCTGAAAAAATGCTCAGCATCACTAATCATCAAGGAAATGCCAATCACAGCCACAATGAGATACCATCCCACTCCAGTTATAATGGCTATTATCAAAAAGACAAAAGAAAACAAGTGTTGGCAAGGAAGT
>NW_007741297.1:10033-12430 GCF_000696425.1 Galeopterus variegatus | reverse complement strand
GAATTGAAACAACTCAACAAAATAAATAAATAACCCCATTGAGAAATGGGCAAAGGATCCTAATAGAAATTTCTCAAAAGAAGACATGCAAAAGGCCAACAGGAATCTGAAAAAATGCTCAACATCACTAATCATCAAGGAAATGCCAATCACAGCCACAATGAGATACCATCTCACTCCAGTTATAATGGCTATTATCAAAAAGACAAAGAAAACAAGTGTTGGCAAGGAAGTGGCAAAAAGGGAAGATGTGCACACTGTTGGTGGGAGTGTAAACTAATCCAGCCATTGTGGAAAATAGTATGGAGGTTCCTCAGAAAATTAGAAATAGAATGACCATTTGATACAGCAATCCCACCTCTAGGTATGTACCCAAAGGAAACAAAGTCAGTATGTAAAAGAGATATCTGCACTCCCGTGTTTATTGCAGCAAAATTTACAATAACCAAGAGATGGAATCAACCTAAGTGTCCAATAACAGATGAATGGATTTTTTAAATGTGGTTTATATACACAATGGAATACCATTCAGCCATAAAAAAATGAAAGAAATCATGTCATTTGTGGCAACAGGGATAAACTTGGAGGGCATTATATTAAGTGACATAAGCCAGGCACAGAAGGACAAATGCTACGTGACCTCACTCGTATGTGGAATATAAGGGGGAAAAAAGATAATATAGAGGTAGAGAAAGGAACAGTAGTTACCAGAGACTGGGGATGGGGTGGGAATAGGGAAATAGGGAGAGGCTGGCCAATGGGTACAAAATTGACAATTGGAAGGAATAAGGTCTGATGTTCTATTGCACAGTTGGGTGACTATGGATAACAGTTAAATTTTGTATATTATATAGAAGCTAGAGGAGAGGCTTTTGAATGTTTTTGCCATAAGGAAATGATAAATGCATGAGGTGATTGATACATTAACTACCCTGTCCTGATAATTATACAAACTACATATGTATCAAAATATCAGATTGTAGTCCATAAGTGTGTACAATTATAATGTGTAAGTGAAAATAAAAGAAAAGAAAAATATATAAGTAGGGACAGATTAGTTTTGAACAAGGTCATAGTCTGTCGCTTCTGTCTTCATGGCCAAGTTCTCTGACAGCTGAAGGAACTCTGAGCAAGGTGCACTGTAAGAGATGGGAATGAGCTGAGGGCATCCTAAATAGATCTGAACTGTGCTGCTACCTGCATATTTGATTAAGGCCCCAGACATTCCAGATGCCCAATATGGATATTTGATTTCATGGAGGATATCACAAGACTGTTAAAATTGTCTTTTCTGAAGGAGAGTATTTTTTTCTTCCATTTCTTTTAGAATATAAATTGGCTCATCTTGTTGTTCAAATTCTATATCTATCCTAACTATAGATAAAATTCTAGGTGGCATCCTACTATGCATTTACTTGGTGCAGCTCACAGCACCCCATGCTCTTCCCTGGGTAACACTCCTTACATCTGTTCCTCTTGTTGACAAATCAGCAGACCAAGCAAATTAGAAGGGTTTATTCACATGCAGGCAGTCTTGAAATGCTTCAGAGTTCACAGACAATTACACGTGGTCTATGGTACTTTTATTCCCCACTGTATCCCCATTTCCCAAAGTAGGTGCTGTTGCTATTTTAAATGAATATATAAGTGGAATTAGTCAGCAAATTGTTTCCACAGGGGCACAAAGTTTCTCCTTACCCAAAAACTGAATGTTATTAATTAAGGTGAGATTTGAAGACTGGGAGGTAAAACACAAAATCACATCCATCATTTATGGAACGGTGTTTTTCCATGTTGATGTGTGGGAAGCAGACTTCAGAGGAAGATATGACTCTAGAAGAAGTGCCAGAGAGTTTCTCTGCCCCTTCTGTCACTGGCTTTGAGATGGAGGAATGGGCCACTGACCAACGAATGTTGGAGATGTGTATAAGCTGGAAATGGCAAGAAACAGATTCTCTCCTAGGCCTCCAAATGAAAGTACAGCCCTGCCTACATCATGATTTTAGCCCAGTGAGACCTGTGTTGGACTTCTGAGCTCCAGGACTACAAAATGATAAATTTCTAATATTTAAGGCACAGAGTTTGTGGTAAGTTCTTACAACAGACCTAGAAGACTAACAGAAGTCTTTATAGAATTTTCCTATGGGGACCTTCCACAGCGAGGAAACTAAGAGCCACCGCATGCCTCAGTTTTCTGCTGAGCCGTACAAACCCTCCCGTAAAGAAGTCAGAACACACAGTCTCTCAGGCAGAGAGAGGACGTGTGAAGGTCCAGGGCTGTGTGGGGAGGGAGCAAAGGGTGGGAGTCCTGAGAGGAGGTGGCAGGATAGATATAGTGCTGCTGACAGTAATAAACTGTCATGTGTTCAGCCTGAAGGCTGCTGATGGTGAGAGTGA
>NW_007741297.1:7514-9237 GCF_000696425.1 Galeopterus variegatus | reverse complement strand
CTTCAGAGTTCTCAGACAATTATACGTGGTCTATGGTACTCTTATTTCCCACTGTATCCCCATTCCCCAAAGTAGGTGCTGTTGCTATTTTAAATGAATATATAAGTGGAATTAGTCAGCAAATTGTTTCCACAGGGGCACAAAGTTTCTCCTTACCCAAAAACTGAATGTTATTAATTAAGGTGAGATTTGAAGACTGGGAGGTAAAACACAAAATCACATCCATCATTTATGGAACGGTGTTTTTCCATGTTGATGTGTGGGAAGCAGACTTCAGAGGAAGATATGACTCTAGAAGAAGTGCAAGAGAGTTTCTCTGCCCCTTCTGTCACTGGCTTTGAGATGGAGGAATGGGCCACTGACCAACGAATGCGGGAGACGTGTATAAGCTGGGAATGGCAAGAAACAGATTCTCTCCTAGGCCTCCAAATGAAAGTACAGACCTGCCTACATCATGATTTTAGCCCAGTGAGACCTGTGTTAGACATCTGAGCTCCAGGACTACAAAATGATAAATTTCTAATATTTAAGGCACAGAGTTTGTGGTAAGTTCTTACAACAGACCTAGAAGACTAACAGAAGTCTTTATAGAATTTTCCTATGGGGACCTTCCACAGCGAGGAAACTAAGAGCCACCGCACCCCTCAGTTTTCTGCTGAGCCGTACAAACCCTCCCGTAAAGAAGTCAGAACACACAGTCTCTCAGGCAGAGAGAGGACGTGTGAAGGTCCAGGGCTGTGTCGGGAGGGAGCAAAGGCTGAGAGTCCTGAGAGGAGGTGGCAGGATAGCTATAATGCTACTGACAATAATAAACTGTCATGTGCAGTAGTAAACTGTCATGTGTTCAGCCTGAAGGCTGCTGATGGTGAGAGTGAAATCAGTCCTAGACCCACTGCCACTGAATCTATCAGGAACCCCAGATATCTGGGTGGATGCCCAGGTGATGAGGAGCTTAGGAGACTGTCCTGGTTTCTGCTGGTGCCAGGCCAAGTAGTTCTTCTTCTCAGAGCTGGATTAGCGACTCTGGCTGGACTTGCAACTGATAGTGACCCTCTTTCCTGCAGACACAGCAAGGGAGGCTGGATACTGGGTCATCATGATGTCCCCACAGGCAACTGCAATCGGGAATGGACAGTGACCACATATTGCATCACTAAGATTTTAAAATGTATGTCTAAAAATGTAGGTTTGGTTATTTATCATAAATAATTAGACTATATTAGGTAAAATGATTTTTTATTTTACATTTTAAAATTATTTTCTAGTTTTGTAAGGATATTACTCATCTAAACATCTCACCTGATATCCAGACTGCCAGAAAGATGAGGAGTTAGGGCCGTGGCACCATCTTGCTGTGTTCACCCATCTGATGGACTCCGGCCTCTAAGACAGCTCTACGCAGTCAGTCTAGTGCCTGAGGAGCTTGTGCAAAGCATCAGAAAGCATGAAAGCAAAAGCACCTGTGCACGAGTTGTGGAGACAAACACTGGAAAGAGGAGAGAAACATATCATTACCCTAGGAAATGAGACTAGATGCCTACAAAACGATCACAAAACAAGTTAAGTGTATATTGTCAATGAAATTCAGCATAATTTCCAAATGAAAAATGTTTTTATGTCAATTGTACTCTTTCAAATCAGCTGCAGTCAGCTTGAAAACATACATTACTTTTGCATTAGAATCTATCTCTTTGGGGCTGGCCTGGTGGCGCACTGCTACAGT
>NW_007741297.1:2508-7501 GCF_000696425.1 Galeopterus variegatus | reverse complement strand
CACAGAATCTCTTTTGAATTTTAAATATGTATTTGAAGCTCCTCTTGGACGTCTCACAGGCACCTCAGTACAATGAAATGGGACTTCTAAGATTTCCCTCAGCACAAACACTATCTCAGAAAATGAGTCACTACATACTTATGAACCACCCACATCGCTGCTCTTTAAAACCAGTTTCTCAAATAACATAATGTCCTCCCAAATCCCTCTGTCTCGCACAGATCTAAGGTGTCACAGCTCCTCCTGGGGGTAATAGGTGAAACAGCTTCAGCCCCCAAGCTCTCTTAGAGCAGTTCTTCATTTAATCCAAAACCAAATAAAAGTATTTGTAGAATTACACAAGTGACAGAATCATTACTTAAACAACAGCACACAAAATATCAATATCAGTATCAGAACTCTCCCAGGCATAGGGCATTTTGAACAAATCATACAGAACCCTTGGCTTCATAGAGCTCTCAATTAACAGGAGGAACAGATAACAAACAAATAATATTTCTGCAGCCACCCTGAGCCTGCTCCCTCTGAGATTCCTCTCCTGGAGCAATGCCATTACTCAGGGCACGTGGGACAAAGGGCTTCCAGGTCCGTTTAGTGTATCCTCGTCCTCAGCATGGACAGAGTCAGAGGAAGAGGGACAAGTCAGTGCAGTTGAACATTTGAGTTTCCTGGAAAAATAAAATCAGTTCTTGTCTTATTAATCACCAGATGCCCAAATCATCTTATGAGTGAGTATAGTGGTCTTTCAATTCATCGTGTTGCTGTAGCACAAATCCACCCAAAACAGTTCAGTGCCAAGAATCAATGCTCTAAAACGATGTATGAAAATGAGCTGGACCTAGTTTTAACAGAGCATCTTTTACTGTGCCTGATGTTTATTTTTAGTGAAGATCACTTTTTCTCTGCTTTACTCTTCTCCATTTTTTCTTAAAGAATGAAGTTGTTCTGGGCAAAGGAGAGAAAGCAGCCATTTTTTACGTCCCTCAGATCAAGGTGTCAGCAGGGTCGGTCTCACCTCCTTGAAACTCATACCTCTCTTTCCCTTCTGTATTTCTTAATTCAGCTGCTTTGGATGAGAGAACAGAGAGGTTCACTCTCCCATTTGTAACCAGACTGGAGCTCTGCATTCTCTCTCCCGAAGCAACTATTTTCTCCTTCCAAAGCTCTCAACTACCATTTGGTAGACTGATTGGTTTTTAAGAATACAATTTTTTTAAAAAAAATCATTGAAAACCCTTAACTTGAAATACAAACTTAGTTTTTGGTAATCTTAGTGGCAGTCCTGACACAGAATATGAACTAATTCATGTCCTTTCTCTGAATGAGTGCGGAAGACAGAAAAAAAACTGAAAATACACACACACACTTCGTGATATAAAGATAATAGCAAAATTGATAGCAGCAATGGTCCATATGTTTTAATTAGCGATATACGTTCACATGCATTCCACAATCTATTACTCATTGTAATTTATAACATCTTCATCTCATAAATAGGAAAATGTTGCTTTGAGCAAAGATTTCAGAAAACATTGTGAAAATGAAGATATTATAAGGCATTGAATAACATTTATCTACACAACAGAAGGTATATGAGGCACAATCAACACAAATGGCCCCAGGACTGCTGTGCACAGACTGGTCTTCTCGCCCTGTGTTGTACGGGCACAGGTTCTCTGTCTTTTCTGCCTCTGCTTGAGGGCTGGGGGACACCTTGGCCTTGTTACGCTAACAGCAGGGTTGGTTTTGTTTTCATCCCCATAACCCCTTCTTCTCTATTGTCTCTGCAACTAACAACAATTTCTCAGGTGATATGGTCCTGGTCTTCATTCCACTTTTATAAAACTTATGCTAGTTGGCCTGAGAGATCCAGTGTGGCTGGTTTATCCTAATCCCGGCTCCAATTCCAGTGTCATCCTCTTTTGTTGAAGGGGGGAAGAAAAGATTTATAGTAAGGTAATTGAGTCTGGCAGCACTAGTCAGGTGCTTCATTATGGTGAGCTGTAGAATATAAAGCCAAAGGTGAGTGAGTAGGGAAAATATGGAGATCCCAAGCCAAGAACGAGGTACAGCCTGCTAGTTCACTGGTATTAAAGGGACCTATTACTTTTGGCCTTTGGACAAAAATGTATGTGTGAGTGACACCACATTTGAGGAAATATGGTATCATCGTTGCATATCTGCAGTAAATTGCTTGGTTCTGTAATGGTATTAAGGATAGTTCAGAGCCATTCCAAACTGCTAGACATACATTTAGCATGCTCTTGAGAGCTGCATTTTTGTTTTTAAAAATTTTTGAAAAGATTTTACACTCACAGAAATGTAACAACAGTACAAAGTACTTACTTACAACTGGAACCATTTGAGAGTAAGTTGAAGGCCTTATACCCCCATCCTTTAAGAATTTACTATGTATTTTCTACAAACAATTTGCTCCAACATAACCCCAAACAACCATGAAATCAGAAAACCAGCATTAACGCATCACCCCATCTAGGTGTCACGTCTATTTAAATTTTGTCAATTGTCCCATTAATGTCTTTTATAACAAAATGATCCAGTCCAGATGCACGTGTTGCCTTTTTTGGCCCATGACTCTTTACTCTCCTCCAGTCTGGAATGGGTCTTCATTCTTTCCTTTAATTTAATGATCTTGTCACTTTTGAATGTTACACAACAGATATATTGTAGAACTTCCCTCGTTTTGGACGTGTTTGTTGTTGTTGTTTTTTTTTTCTTAAGCTTAAATTTAGCTAATGCATTTAAATTTAAGTGGATGTATTTATTAGTTTGCTAGGAGTGGATGGTTTAAACATCAGAACTTATTTTCTCACAGTTCTAGAGGCTCCAAGTTTGAGACCAAGCTGTCAGCAGGGTTGGCCTCTTCTGAGGTCTCCTTGGTTGGTAGATGGCCATCTTCCCATGTTTCCACAGGGTTTTTCTTCCCTGTACGTCTGTGGCCTAACTTCCTCTTCTTATAAGGACATCAGTTGTATAGGATTAGGCTTCAAACAAATCACCTTACTTTAGCATAATTACCTCTTTAAACAGCCTGTCTCCAAATACAGTCACATTCTGAGGTAATGGTGGTTGCACCTTAACATGAATTTTGGGAGGAGAAAATTCAGCCCATAACAAGAAGGAAAACCTAGACGCATATTCTGTTCTTCTGACTCATCAGTAGGTTGTGCATGATTTCAACCTTCTCCATCACTGATCATCTTCCCTGTAAACCTGGTTTAAGGAAGGGTCTGCACCTCCTGAATCAACAGAGAACAGAATTCTATGCGGCACAGTCACTGTTCTCCTTTGTAAATAATAAGACTCTGTGGAGAAGTTGTTTGATATTTTATGAATATCCCATTCTTTACTAAGATATCAGTATGAACTCATGGATTAATATTTTCTTCAATGAGTTATAACATGTTATCATCATTATTTTGACATTCAAAATTCCTTATCATTAGTTATTCAGATGCTCAAAATTGGGTCAATTCGTGTCTCCTTCAAATTGGCATCTATTTTGTTTTGCCGTGGCACCATCATTCTTTCAGTGTTTTCTTAGTTTCAAGTTGGTTCAGGCTCATCCTGTATTTTCCCATCCTAATCTGAGAAACAGACATTTCTCCAAGGTTACTGGTTCCTTTTAGTGGAGAATAATATTTAGAAACCAAGATCTGGACATGATCAGTGTTATTTGGGACCTGAGGTGTCATTTCTTCTAAACTAGGGAAAAGTATATATCAATATGTCTATTCACACAGAAACACTCATGGAGTTACATTCTGATAAACCCAACATAAATAGAAAATATCTTAAATCGAAGCTTCCAGTCAAGATGGTGGAATAGATGATCCCCAGCATCACTCTCTCACAAAAAATCAACCGATTTACAACTGCTAAAAATCAACAACAGCCAAGCTGGGGTCTCTAGAGCTCAGGGGAACAGGAGAGGCCTACAGAGTTCATGAAGGTGGGAGAAGTCAAGATGAGAGAAACAAAGGATCGCACTGACCATTTCAAATCCCCACCTCTTCAAGGCTGGAGCTAGTGAGTGCATGGAGCAAGAACTGGCAAAATCTGCAGCTCTGACCTTTGGAGAAGTTGCGAGGAGGTGGCAGGGGAGAAGAGGGCCTTCGTGGCCCTCAGGCCAGCAAGACCACTAACAGGATTCCTGTGGACTCACGAAGACCACTAACAGGATTCCTGTGGACCCACATAGGAGCAAGGAGCCACAACAACTGAGAAAAGAAGCCACTCAGAAACTGGTAAATTATCGGAAGGGACCAGCACACAGTCTGTCCCATGGAAAGTGCTTGGAGTACAGTTGGTGGGAAAGACAGGTCCACCGGGAGAACACTGAGGCACAGCATGGACAGTTGATCTGCCCCCCAATCAGCACAGGCCACTCAGTGGAGACTGGCAGGAGTATAGAACTGCAGGGGGTGCAGTTTGCTGAAAGTACTCAGGCCCAGACCAGAGTTTCCAGAAAACCCTGGTGTACTGGAACTCACAAGACCTAGAAGTACATAATAGGTCAACAGTTAAAACCTGAGCTGCACAAAAAGCCTTCCCCAGGGAATCAGCAGCAAAGCAGCAATTTGACTCAACCACACAACTCAAGTGCTGGTCCTCACAGGAATTTGCCCAATTTTAGAAGTAAGCAAAGGACAGCAAATTAGTTCCAGTGTAGAGTTTAAGTGGTGGGAACAGTAAATAATCCAACACAGAACTGAAAAAAAAAAAAAAAAAAAACACATAGATCAGAGACAAAGATTGATATTAACTAGTAAAGGTCTCACATCACCAAAGAGCACTTATAAAACCTAGAAGGACTGGGAGCGCCCTGTTCTCCCAAGCCAGGGAGCAGGGAGGGTGGGGGGCCTTAGCCGTGTCTCCCAACACCTGCAACAAGCCCTGTGGTGACCAATGAGCCACTGCTGGAAGACCCCTGGTCTCCTGAGCCTGAGCAATGGGAGGCCCAGGGCTTCAG
>NW_007741297.1:0-2051 GCF_000696425.1 Galeopterus variegatus | reverse complement strand
ATATCTACAAGAAACCATGAGTTTACACTGATATCTCTAATTCCGTCCCAAAATGAAAGAGTTTATTCAAATAAACTCCCTTTTCATTATCTGTAACTTCTTTCTGCAAGATTTGCTCAAGTGAAAATCTTGGCTGTCATTGTCATTAATGCATTTGCTTAATTGATCAGTCTCCCTCCTTAAACCAATCTCTTGATATCATCACCTACACCTCCATGGCAGACAACTCTTCATGCACATACCCGCACATCCTGCTCCAGCTCTGTTACTCCTTCTGTGGCCATCGCCTCCTTTGAAACCTTCTGCATAGGTGTCTTCCTCACCCTGCCTGGACTCTGACACCTGTATTTTGAGCCCTATCCATGTGAATCCTTCCTTTCACCCCTTCCTCTGGGACACCCACACTGAGCCAATAGTACTACCAACCACTCCCATGTGGGGACACCCTCCTTACCCCACTCTTGTTCCAACACCCCATACAGGGTTTCGACCTTTACTTTTCTGCATGCTTCTCTTTTCACCCTGCTTGGAACTTGCTGTCATAAACCAAGCCATTGAGAACTATGTTCTCTTAGAAACTTGAAGAAATTTGGTGATGGTAAAATATGCAGGTTTGGGGAACACAGTAGATCCAACATTATAAATGAGAACTTGGTCTGAGAAGACATCCACGTCTGAAGGAAATAGCTCATGTTGAGAGGGATGTGAAAGCACAAGCAATAATCTGAGGCATTCAGGGAACATGTGACATGGACATGTGTAAAAGCAAGCGGAGGTAGGAAGGTAACTGATACTTTTCAGATGGGGAGGGAGAAAATCCCTGACCTTGGTTGGCCTGATGGAAGTACTGGAGCTGAGCATTCATAAACAGAGGAAGACCGATTGCTTAGCTTGAGATGGCAGGTTAGCAAGGACACACACCTAGTGTCTAGCCTTTCCTTACAAATCATGACCCTCTATTTTTTTATTGCTTTTCTATCTCATGGTATCTCCGGATAGTAGGGCTGATAATTTATCACACTAAGGGCATCAAGAATGAGAGCAAAAAAGAAGATCTCTGGCCTCAATAATGTGCATGAGTACCAAATGCAAGACGATTGTAATATTTGTTGCAGATTCTGGGGTTGCGCCATACCTGACAAGCCTGTCTTAGATAGAGATAGAAAGAGAAGCATGCCCTGAACCTTGAAGAAAGCAATAGAATACTCTGCTCACAGGGCAGTAGACTGATTCTGTCATATGCCCTCAGAGAGAAACGCCATCTCTGAAGGCAAAGCTGTGCTGCCCTGGTCTGGTCTGGGACACCTGGGAACACTGCACTTCTGCTGAGTTACTGAGATGAGCCAGCCCTGCAGCTGTACCCAGCCCTGCCCCAGCACCTGTGATTTGCATGTGCCCAGAGCACAGCCCCCTGCCCTGAAGACTTATTGATAGGCTGATCACATCCTGTGCAGGAGTCAGTCCCAGTCAGGACAAAGTATGGACATGAAGGCCCCTGCTCAGCTCCTGGGGCTCCCAGGTAAGGACGGAGAACACGTGGAATTTACTTAGCTCAGTGAGGTCAGTACTGCCTGGTTCTTTGGGGGAACTCCTCTTAAAACATGATTAATCATGTGGATATCTGTTTCCAATCTCAGGTGTCAGATGTGACATCCAGATGACCCAGTCTCCATCCTCCCTGTCTGCATCTTTAGGAGACACAGTCACCATCACTTGCCAGGCAAGTCAGAGCATTAGCAGTTGGTTAGCCTGGTATCAGCAGAAACCAGGGAAAGCCCCTAAGCTCCTGATCTATAAGGCATCTAGTTTGCAAAGTGGGATCTCCTCGAGGTTCAGTGGCAGTGGATCTGGGACAGATTTCACTCTCACCATCAGCAGCCTGGAGTCTGAAGATGTTGCAACTTATTACTGTCAACAGTACAGTAGTTACCCTCCCACAGTGTTATAAGCCCGAACATTAACCCCCAGGAAAGCAGAAGTGTGAGGCTGGGCTGCCCCAGCTGCTCCTCCTGGTGCCCTAATCTGCTGAGAGCATTTCTCAGATGCACACA
>NW_007741296.1:25101-25984 GCF_000696425.1 Galeopterus variegatus | reverse complement strand
TCTGATTGGGGCTCCCTTATATGCGATTTGACACTTCTTTCTTGCAGCTTTTAAAATTCTCTCTTTGTCTTTGAATTTTGTCAATTTGAGTATAACATGTCTTGGAGAAGACCTTTTTGGGTTGAATACACTTGGGGATCTTTGAGCTCCCTGAATCTGAAGATCTGTGACTTTTCCTATACCTGGGAAGTTTTCTGCCATTATTTTGTTGAATATGTTTTCAATGCAATCTCCTTTTTCCTCCCCATCTGGAATACCAATGACTTGGATATTTGAGCACTTAAGGTTGTCTGATATCTCTCTCATATTTTCTTCAATGCTTTTGGTTCTTTTTTCTTTTTCTTTTTTTTGACTGCCTGTGTTATTTCAAACAGGCCATCTTCAAGGTCTGAGGTTCTCTCTTCTACTTCTGCAAGCCTGCTGGTTAAACTCTCCGTTGTGTTTTTTATTTCATTGAATGAATTCTTCAGTTCGGCAAGCTCTGCTACATTCTTTTTCAGGGCATTGATTTCCTTGTACATTTCTTCTTTCAGGTCCTGTATATTTTTCCTCGTTTCATCATGTTGTCTAGCTGAGTTTTCTTGTATCTCATTCAGTTTCCTTAGAATTATCACTTGAAATTCCTTGTCAGACATTTTGAGAGCTTCTTGCTCTATAGGTTCTAGATCTTGAGAGTTATTACCCTTTGGTGGTGTACTTCCTTGATTTTTCATATTTCTGGTGTCTTTTCTTTGATGTTTAGTCATTGTGGCAGGGGTTTCACAGCCCACAGGTTTGACACTATTGTCTGACTAGGATGCTGCTGGGGCTGTCAATTTGGTATCTGCTCAGTTGGCCACTAGTGCCTTGTGTGTGTGGTTGCCTCAGGTCTTGGGCCTCTCCA
>NW_007741296.1:20656-24501 GCF_000696425.1 Galeopterus variegatus | reverse complement strand
TTGATGTTTAGTCATTGTGGCACGGGATTTCACAATCCACTGTTTTGACACTATTGTCTGACTAGGATGCTGCTGGGGCTGTCAATTTGGTATCTGCTCAGTTGGCCACTAGTGCCTTGTGTGTGTGGTTGCCTCAGGTCTTGGGCCTCTCCAGGGAGCCACCTCTCTGGTCAGCATGCACTCGGCCAGGCTGCTGGGTCACAGGGCAGTACCTCTGAGCTTCCACCTCCCCTGCTGGATGTCTCCCTGCTCTGTGTGCACTGGGCCAGGCTGCTGGATCATGAGGCAGTGGCACCACAGGGTGTGTGGCCTCTGTGGACCTTCCGCCTCCCCTGTTGGAAACTCCCTGCTCCGCTCACACTGGGCCGCGCTGTTGGGTCGTGCAGCAGTACCACAGAGCGTGTGGTCTCTGCAGAGCTTCCACCTCCCCTGCTAGATGTCTCCCTGCTCCCTGCACACTGGGCCAGGCTGGGGATGGAGCTGGGTGGCAGCAGTGAAGCCTACCTGCTGGATCATGCAGTGGCGGCCCCACAGGGCATGTGGTCTCTGCAGAGCTTCTGCCTCCCCTTCTGGACATCTCCCTGCTTCGTGCGCACTTGATGTTATATTTTTATAGTTGTAAATTGGTTGATTTGTGGGAGAGAGTGACACTGGGGACCATCTATTCCTCCATCTTGACCGTAAGTCCCCCCAAGAATGATTTCTGATTTTTCTTTTTCAAGTTATGCCCTAAACATTTTGAAAATAATTTTGAATTTCTCAATATATGATCTTTTGATGTGATGAGAATAATACACAGTGCCTATATTAACCCATTTCTGTTGCTTATAATGAAATACCTGGTACTGGGTAATTAAAGAAGAAAACATTTACTGCTTACAGTTTCTGAGGCTGGGAAGTCCAAAGTCCATCTGGTGGTGATGACAACTGAGAGGTCTCACATGAAAAGATGGTGGAAGAGACAGAGCAGAGAGAAAGCAAGAGAGAGAAACTCTGCTCTCTCTTCTTTTAAAGCCCTCAGAGCCATGCCCATGACCATGACTTTTAATCCATTCACTGTTGCACAATCCTACAATCTAATCACCTCTTCAAGATTCTACCTTTCAATTATCATAATAGGATTTCCCACCCTCTTAACAGCCACAGTGGGGGTTAAGTTTCTAATACATAAAACTTGGGGGACAAAATTCAAGCTTCAGTGAGTTTTTGGGGGACATATTCAATCCACTACATTCTGCCCTGCCCAAACTGGGACACTTTTGAGAGCAGAAGGAAGACACTATTAATATTTAAACCAGGATGGCAGGTGACATCAGGACTGTTCCAGGTAAACTGAGATGTACAGTTACCTGGACATACATCGTTTGCTTCCAGAGAGAAGCAAAATTTATGCCACACTGGATACAGAGTGTTTAAGCAGAAAACCTCAGTCAGGATACATAGATCTATTAGAAAGAATCAAGGGACCCTTAGAATGGAATCTTTTCATGTATTTCCATTTCCTTAAAGATAATATTTCAAACTTCTCAGTATATCATAAAAGGTGTCTCGTCATCTGGTTCCTGTCTACGTTTCCTATCTCATCTTCAAACTCCTCTTCCCTGATCCTGTGCCCTGGTCAGTGGGTTATGCCAAGTTTTCCATTCTTTCCGCACCTCTGTGTCTTGCTCATGCTGTTGTTTTTCTTTTTTTTTTGTCTTTTGTCTTTTTCTGTGTCCGGCAACGGATCGCAACCCTCAGAGAAGAAAACATTTACTGCTTACAGTTTCTGAGGCTGGGAAGTCCAAAGTCCATCTGGTGGTGATGACAACTGAGAGGTCTCACATGAAAAGATGGTGGAAGAGACAGAGCAGAGAGAAAGCAAGAGAGAGAAACTCTGCTCTCTCTTCTTTTAAAGCCCTCAGAGCCATGCCCATGACCATGACTTTTAATCCATTCACTGTTGCACAATCCTACAATCTAATCACCTCTTCAAGATTCCATCTTTCAATTATCATAATAGGATTTCCCACCCTCTTAACAGCCACAGTGGGGGTTAAGTTTCTAATACATAAAACTTGGGGGACACAATTCAAGCTTCAGTGAGTTTTGCGGGGACATATTCAATCAATCCACTACATTCTGCCCTGCCCAAACTGGGACACTTTTGAGAGCAGAAGGAAGACACTATTAATATTTAAACCAGGATGGCAGGTGACATCAGGACTGTTCCAGGTAAACTGAGATGTACAGTTACCTGGACATACATCGTTTGCTTCCAGAGAGAAGCAAAATTTATGCCACACTGGATACAGAGTGTTTAAGCTGAAAACCTCAGTCAGGATACATAGATCTAGTAGAAAGAATCAAGGGACCCTTAGAATGGAATCTTTTCATGTATTTCCATTTCCTTAAAGATAATATTTCAAACTTCTCAGTATATCATAAAAGGTGTCTCGTCATCTGGTTCCTGTCTACGTTTCCTATCTCATCTTCAAACTCCTCTTCCCTGATCCTGTGCCCTGGTCAGTGGGTTATGCCAAGTTTTCCATTCTTTCCGCACCTCTGTGTCTTGTTCATGCTGTTGTTTTTCTGAGAATGCCATTTACCCTGATCTGCAAGTGGCAGATTCCTATGCATCTATGAAGAGCCAAATCAGAACTAACCCTTTTTCTTTCATTAGAATATAAGTCCCTTGCATACAAGACATGGTGCAAGTCACACAAATAATAAGCAATGCATCCAGGAGGTTTGTTTGGATTTAACTGACTCTGAAGTCAGGTGACCTCACTCTCAAAGGATAAGGAGTTTTCAGGCAGAAAGGGGGAAAGAGGGGACTATGAGCCAAGGAAAAAGCACACAAGAAGGAAGAGAATACAGGAACATCATGACGGAGAAGGTCAAGAAACCTAGAGAAGTGAGAGATGAGGCTGGCAAGCAGGAGGGCCCAGACGTGCAGAGCCTCTGAGCTGTGCTGACATAGCTCAGAGACAGAGACTGAACCCCGCACTCTGCCCCAGATGCTCCCCCTTCACCAAGGGTTTCAAGGACTGGTCATTTCTTAGCTGAATTTGAGAGTATCAGGTTGCTCCTGGGACAGAACTATTAAATTCTCTTCTACACCATAAAAAAGAAAATAGCCTCTCTATCTCCATTATTGCCTTTATTAGAAAAATGTTATTTACCTTTCAAAAACTTACCACTTTGTTTTCTTAGAGTTTGGTCAAGGTCTCACATCTATCTTGAAAATGCTGGTTTCTGCACTCTTTTTAACTGAAGGGCTTTAGGGAGAATTCAATTAAATTTTGGTATATAAACGGAAACTTCCAAAATATTAAAAATATTTGACTGCTCGGTTCACCAATCACCAGTTTCTAAATTGAGTCCCATCACTACTCCAACTTTGCAATCAAACTCAGAAAGATGTGCTCAGAAGAAATGACTGAGGGCTTCAGCAGTCACACATATGTCCCCCAAAAGCATTTGGGCTCACTCAAAGACAATCTACCCCAAAAGGCACCAATCCTAACTGGTGCTTAGAGAATCACAAAGCTGGAAAGGGCTGCAGAGATCTTCTTCCAAACTCTTCCTCTCGTAGATGAGCAAGCTGAAGTGCAAAGAGTGTAATCTAGCCAGCGAAGAGAACTGAGCCGTAGTTAGTTCCTGAGCTCCGACTGTCATAGCACTGGTCCAGGGTTGACAGGGGTTCCACTCACCGTTTCTTCCTTGGTGACATTCACTCTCTAGAGGTCCTGTCACATTGAAGGAGACCGATAATGTACTACTGTTTGTGTTTTTCTTTTGTCCAGCTTCTTCTTTTTTTTTTTTTTGTCTTTTTTCCGTGTCCGGCAACGGATCGCAACCCT
>NW_007741296.1:14265-20297 GCF_000696425.1 Galeopterus variegatus | reverse complement strand
ATCCAGTGCGCCACCGGGCCGGCCCTTTTGTCCAGCTTCTTACAATTGACACTGTCTGTGTCCCTGTGCTTATATGCTATTACCACCGCCCAGAGCAGGGTCCAGCACCCCCCAGGCAGCATGCTCCAAGACTGCCTTCCAGAACTCTCTCCCCAAGAAGTCCAGCCCAGGAGGGTGGAGTCTGAGGATGGGGAGAGGAAAAGCAGGTGTAGTATTAGCAAAATGCATTTCCAGGCTAAATCAGAGTCATCTCCTGACAATTGTTTTCACAATTCATCAGGTGGGCCGCCCTCCACACCCTGCACGCTGCAGGGACAAATGACCACAGGGCCTGTGACTGTGCTGATGCAACGGCTTTCTACTGAGTGCACTGAAATGCCGTGTTTCAAGATTTTGGGGGTCAGGCATATCTATATCACATCCAGGAGAACGTTTTGCAGGAATTACTAGAAAGAATTCACAACATGGAGGACAATACTTGATTTCTGTGTTTAATAAATATTGTTACAGTAGTATTTTTTTTAACTAAAATAAAAATCTGGTAAAAAGAAATATAGTGCTGGTGATCCAATCACTGGACACAACTATTTTATTTTTGTTTATTTTTCCCTTTAGGCTTTAAAATTATGCTTGAAAATGTAAACAGAATTTGCCCTTTTACAATTTTGCTTTTTAAAATTTAATATATAATAAACAATTTTAGTTCTATTTTTTATTTCTTATTTTAAATAACTCTAATATTTTATCACCTTGATGTGCTATAGCTAGAGAGCACCTAGAATATTTTAAGTGTGTTTGGTGGAATTTGACCAGTGACCATGCTCCAAAGAGGTCAGGTGAGTATGTGCAAGGCTATGCTACATAACCTGTTACGTAAGCGGGAACCACCCCTTAGGTGAATAAGACAGCATAAATATGTATCGATAGCCAAACCATAAAAGCAGAATCCAGGAAGCAGGTGGGGCAGTTGTTCATTCCCTCTGGAGCCAGCCTGCCCTTTACCTGTGAGATGCCTATACATACTGTTTGTGTTAAACCTGCCTTTAGTGGGCTGCCGCTCACTCTCTGGAGCCAGCCTGCGTGGTCCCTGGGAAGTGTGTATTTCTTACTCCTTACATTAAACCTGTTTTCACTTTCTACTCTGACTCTGCTCTTGAATTCTTTCCTCTGTCATAGTCAAGAACCTGGTAGAGGATGGGGTGGGCTGCAGTCGGCTATCTGACTTCCCCGGATCCTCTCCTCTGATAACACTAGGAAAACAAAACAGTAGGAATCCATTACTGTTGAGTGGAAAGCCTAGGTATGGTCGTGAATGACATGACCATAATAATACGCCAAGGTCTTCCCATTCAGGCCACACAGTTTTACTATTTGGCTATCCTGTGTATCCACTAGTCTTACAGTTTGGGTTCTGTTTGTTTGGGATGATGTGATTCGTGTGGGCCATTTGGGGAGCTGGCAGGAATGAGGGGGCTGAGTGCATCTTTAGTCTTCAGTGTTGGCAGAGTAGCTCCCACCTCTCCCTGGGTGTGCCAAAACGATCACATTGTTTAAGTGGAACACACCTTGCTTTTGACCTTGTCCTTGAAGAAGATCGTGTGGGTTGTGTATGCCTCAGCCTCTGCACATGGTCTGATGGAGACACTCGAGCTGGAACAGAATCGGTCCAAGGGCTGCAGTACTTTCTGGTCTCCTGAGTTTCTGCTGCAGCCTCTGCCTTGACTAGGAGCAAATCTAGTCCCTTCCTCTTTTTCTAATCTTATCCTTTTGTAGTGCTTTTCACATAAGTGTAAACCATAAGGTCATTTTGCATTAAGAGGTTAAAAAAATAAGAAAAAGGAAAACCCTGAAGAGCTTTTGAGCAAGAGTCTGAGATAAGCAGGGTTTTCTCTCTCTCTCTCTCTCTCTCTCTCTCTCTCTCTCTTAAATGTTGGAAAGATCACTCTGGCAGCTGTAGAGGATGGATTGCTATAGATTGAGGTTAGAGGCAGCAACACCAGTTAGGAAGACTGTTCTATTAATCTAAGTGAGAAATGAAGAACTAAGACAGTGCTGTGGGGGATAGATATTAGACACTCAAAAGACTTGATGAATTACTTAGGGAGTGGTTTGCAGCAAACAATAGGAAAATAAACAACACAAATAAGTAAATTTGTTTGCTAATCAAACACTAAGTCCAGAAAGAAGATGGACTTCAGAGTTACTTACAATGACTCCTATTCTGAATATCCACTTGATTTTCTTGGCTGTTCTTTGTGTTGATTTTACTCTGAAGATAATAGCAAGGTGGCAACAGCAATTCTAGACCTCATATCCATGTATGAGATCACCCAGAAAGAGTCACTCTCAGAAGCTTGCCCAGCAAATAGGAACAAACTTCCCAGAAGTTTCTACCAAACCTCTCCTAGTTTCTCATTGGCCTGAATCAAGTCACATGTCTGTCTCTGAGTCAATCATTGGCAAGAGGAATGAGATTTCTCTTCGGCCAAAGTGATGGGAGGGTTCACTTTCCCAGAAGCAAATGGGCTATGTTTGGATGAGAGCAGGGAAGAAAAAAATCTGAACAAAATCAGGGTTTCCTAAAACTGGGGGAGTGGGATGTGGATTTGCAGTGGGCAGTCCACATTACCCAATAGGGTCAGTGATAGTTTTGGTGTGGGGAAGAGGAGAGAGCAACTGCTACCAGTCTCAGGTTTACTGGCATGGGTGATTGGGGAGATTCACCAGGATAAAGAATGCATGAGGACAGACAGCTTCGGGCAGAAGATCAGTTTTGATGGGAATGAGGTACATCCATGTAAAGATGTGTCAAAGAAGCATCTACATAGGTGGTTAAACATATGGGTTTGAAGCTAAGGAAAGGGCTTGGATGAAAGATATCTATTTGGAGGTTGTCCTCATGTGGAAGTTACACAGCATACAGGTACACGGTGAGTGCATTCTTGGACGAGAGCACTCAGGGAAGTGTGCAGAGTGAGGGGGAAAAAGATAAGAATCCATCTCTGCAAAAGGCCACAGTATAAGGCTTGGAATTAACTAAATGCATTTGAATATCAAAGAGGTGTTTGTTGATTTGGATAGCTGCTGCACTAAAAATGTCTATGTAACTAAATGATTTCTAAGCTCCACTGACAGCTCACTATTTTTAAAGCAGCATTCCCCCTCCCCCACACTGACAAAATTCACTTTCACTGAAGAGTATGGACTTCCAGTACCATGTTGAGCAGAAGTGGTGAGATGGGCATCCCATCTTGTTCCAGTTCCTAAGTGGAAAGCTTTCAGCTTTTCTCTGTTCAGTATGATGTTAGCTGTGGGTTTTTCATATATGGACTTTATTATATTAAGATACTCTCCCTCTATGCCTAATTTGTTGAGAGTCTTTATTATAAGGGAATGTTGAATTTTATCAAAAGCTTTTTCTGTGTCTGTCGAGATGATTGCGTTGTTTTTTTCTTTCATTCTGTTGATGTGATGCATCATGTTTATCGATTTGCATATGTTGAACCATACTTGCATCTCTGGAATAAATCCCATTTGATCATGGTGTATAATCTTTTTGATGTACTGTTGAATCTGGTTTGCTAGTATTTTCTTGATGATTTTTGCACCTACATTTATTAGGGATATTGGCCTGTAGTTTTCTTTTTCGTGTGTGTGTCCTTGCCTTGTTTTGGTATCAGGGTAATGCTGGCCTCATAGTATGAGTTTGGAAGAATTCCATTCACTTCAATTTTTTGAAATAGTTTAAGTGTTGTATTAGTTTTTCTTTAAATACTTGGAAAGGACTTTTTAGCAATGGGATTTGACTTAAAATAATATAGATTGTAAAAGTGTTTGGAATTTCTTTATGGCATGCCAGATGGTTTCTACTAGAATGAAGATACACTTGGTTGACTTACAGTTGCTGACTTTGCAGTTAGCTTTAATAAATTAAAGTTGTTAATGTTATAGGAAAGTCTCAGTAAAAGCTCAAAGAATATTAAGGTCAAATCCATCTGAAAGTATAGGGATCTCATTCTATTAAATTGAAAGTAGAGGAACAAACAGGTTCAGGGAGATACATATCTGAGTTTGCTAGATTCCTCAGAGCTGTGAGGACTGTGTGCTGGCTCTCCTGGCTCTCAGTGGCCCACATGGTAGACTGGCCCCTCTGAGCCTGGAGAGAGAAAAGCTCCCTTGCAGGTGTACATGTTCACGTGCATGAAGCAAAGCCTTTCTCACCTATCTCATGAGCTGATGCAGCCTAGGAGAGGGCTAGCCCAGCAACAACCCCTCTGAGACATAGAAAGTGAAGCAGTCCTGAGGACTTTGGAGCTTTCTAGTTCCTTATTTAAAGGACATTTCTCAACTACATAAAGAGGTTCTCATGGACAATTTTCCAAAGCCCATGAAAAAAGTTTTCAGGGGCCCCTTAAGCTAGATAGAAGCAACCAGAGGGTCAGACTTGACAAATGCCCTGGGAAATTCAGGAAAACTAAGGGTGAAGGCTTTTTATCCCCTTGCTCAGCTGAATGATAGGACCACTTAACTGATTAAGAAAGAAGGTGGCAGGGAAGTGGGTGGAGAGTGGTGTAAAATTCAGTGAACTCTTGGCATTTCTTCCCAGCTCTGGAATTCTGCATTCCTGCAGTTGACAGGCACTGAGGGAAGCCCAGATTTCACTGCAGTATAGCTGCTCCTTGGCCATGTGATCTTGCAGGCCAGTTTCCTTAGATTCAGGTACTGCATTTGGAAAAGAGCACGGAGCAGATGATCTCAGAGGGAGAGTCAGTGCAATGATTAAGGCCAATTATGCAGGTTTAAATCCTGGCTTAACTGCCTCTGTGATTGCATTAGTCTGTTTCTGCTGGTTTTAACAAAATACCTGAAACTGGGTGATTTATAAAGAGAATGAAATTTATTGGTTACAGTTTCAGAGGCTGGGAAGTCCAAAGTCCAGAGAACATATCTGGGGAGGGTTTTCTTTGGTGGTGGCTTTACAGCAATGCTGGGGTCTCGCGTGGCAGAAAATGACAAAGCGGAGAGAGAGACTCTCACATGCTCTCCTTTTAAAGCCTTCAGAACCACGCCCCTGACCACCAGTATTAATCCATTCCCTATGGCATGGTCTTACAATCTAATCACCTCCTTAGGGCCCTACCTTTCAATTCCCATAATAGGATTTCCCACCCTCAACAGTTATAGTGGGATTTAACATCAGTGAGGTTGGGGAGGCATCCAATCTAGAGCAGTGACCTTGGGGGGAGTTATTTAACCACCTGTACTTTAGTTTTCATACCTGTAAAAAGGATTTAGGGCCTGCCCAATGCCCAGAACAGTGCCTGGGTCATTATGTAAATGTTGGCTACATTGATTCCAGCTCTAATTTTATATAAATATGTAATTCCAAGACCAGCACTTAGCATGATTCTTTTAACCCATGTCAAGATTCCTAGGAATTAAAAGTACTTCCTTAGACATGGACACACCTTGGGAATATTCCTTCACCAAAAGCCAGGGCTGCTAAGCTGCCTTTTTATTACTATTAAATATTTCTAAACCTTTTTAGGGAAGGTTGTTTTCAAAATAAAGTAAAGAATTCCAATTAGGCTTTGCAATATCTTGTAAAACTGTGCCCTACAGGGCTCTCTCCTTGTATTAAATGGAGCTATATTGGAATTAATTACCAGAAGAGATGGATGAGAGTCCGCTGGCTGCTTAATGAGAACTCTCAGTGCCCCGGGCTCAGGAACATCCACACCCAGAGTGAGGCTCCCCCCAATTGAGGGGGATGGGAGAGGGGAGGATGAGCCACTCCTGAAGGAAAGAATGCTACCTAAGAATTTTAGGTTCATTTATTCATTCTTTCATTCATTCCTCTTCCTCCCCTCCTTTATTTCAAAACCCTTTATATAATAGTATGCACAAGAATCACTTGAGGTTACTCGTTAAATGCAGATTCCTAGTCTTTCTGTTCTGATTTAGTAAAGCTATATTAGAGCCAGCAATGTGCATTCTTAACTAATACAACAGAAGATTCTGATGCTCCTGGG
>NW_007741296.1:10023-13960 GCF_000696425.1 Galeopterus variegatus | reverse complement strand
TCCACACCCAGAGTGAGGCTCCCCCCAATTGAGGGGGATGGGAGAGGGGAGGATGAGCCACTCCTGAAGGAAAGAATGCTACCTAAGAATTTTAGGTTCATTTATTCATTCTTTCATTCATTCCTCTTCCTCCCCTCCTTTATTTCAAAACCCTTTATATAATAGTATGCACAAGAATCACTTGAGGTTACTCGTTAAATGCAGATTCCTAGTCTTTCTGTTCTGATTTAGTAAAGCTATATTAGAGCCAGCAATGTGCATTCTTAACTAATACAACAGAAGGTTCTGATGCTCCTGGGAATGGTCCTCTTCTGATTTAGTAAAGCTATATTAGAGCCAGCAATGTGCATTCTTAACTAATACAACAGAAGATTCTGATGCTCCTGGGAATGGTCCTCAATGTGGAAAAACTCTACTTGACCATGAGGCATGGTAAAACCAAGATCAGGCAGACTGGTGGGCAATGTGGCTAGGCCAATAATTTGATGACTCTTCAAACTGATTTTCTTGAAACATTTATTCAACATTTATATGATGATTTTATTTGGTGACATATTTATTTGGAAATATATTTTAATTAATATTTCTATTAATAGACATTCAGAAAAGATTTGCCTAATAATTCACTGCTGTCCGAAGCAGACTGAAAGCTGTGAAGGAAGCTCGTTGAATCAGTTACAACATGCATTAATCAGATTCACAATTTCAGATGGGTACAACTGCAAATTTCAGAAGACTATCACCTGGATTATAGCAGATTTGTGCTTGCAACATGCAAGTACTCCATTTATAATTTTTTTATCTTCATTTACCTTAGAAGGAACTCTGGAAGGCAGGACCAGTTAACATTTCGCCGGTTACCTAATAAGTCCCTGTGGAAACCTGAACTGATTGGCATCATAATTCTTATTTATTGCAGTGGTATTTTAATATCACTGATGTCCTTTTCAGATTGGCGTGCTGTGTGGTTGTCCATCTCTTCGTCCTTTAATCTGTTCTAGGTGGTGCCACTGGAGATGAGTAAGAAAGAGGGTAAAAGGTATGTCCGGGGCTTGGGCCAGATTCATGACATCTTGAATCTCAGTGTGAGATATCATAGCTGTTGACCTGTGCTGGCACTGTTATCTAGCACGTCCATGATGCTGCCCCCAGGATGCTGCCATGGGCTCTCGGAAGAAATGGTAGCAGTGGTTCAGTGTGGACTGTTCATTAGGAAAACTCCCCAGCCAGCAGTTAGTACTCTAAGAAGGCAGGGGCAGGGAGCAGGACTTCCGGAAGAGAACACTTGCCCGAGAAGGCAGGGGTCTGGGCCACGTCGCTGGCCTTAGTTCAAGGCAGAGATCCTGGAGTGACCAGCAGAAACTCACATATGTGAATGGCACATCTCCAGGGCTGCAGAGCCAGTGAATACCTGGGTATTCAGGATTCAGCCTAAGGCCACAGACCCACACTTCAGGGCAACTTGCCAAAGTTCACTCTCAATCTCCTCTTTGGGATCAATTGCTTAAAACTCTCTCTGATCCTATTCAGAATTGTGTGAGGATGTAAGAAGGTTTGTCTTTGGATTTACACAACTGCTTCTAGTTATTGTTGCTGGGCAGGGAACAATGGCTAAGCCTAGGAGCAGGGCCTTTAGAATCTTCAACCTCTTTAAAGGACAAATGCTGACCCCAGAAGGTATATCCTCTAAGGGTCAAGTGTTATGGGTGTGATTTTCAGGTTTAAATCACGTTACCCTCTATTTGGATGCCTGACAATGTGTGTGGGATTTAATTTCCAACTCCGCACTTAAAACTTTTTCCCTCTGTCCCCTTTGCAGCATCACACGGTGCTCAGTGTAGTGTGTGTGTGCATGTGTGTGCACATGCTTATTTCTGACTTACTCCTCACAATAACCCTGGAGTTGGCACTGTTACTGCATTTTATGGATGAGCAGAATGAGTCTTAAAAACGTTAGGTGACTTGCCCCAAACCACAAGTCTGGTGAGTGGCGTTGATGGATTTGGACTCGCGGTCGCTTGGAAGCTGTGCTGTCAGCCGCTTGGCTCTGCAGCTGAGGGGGTGTTGTGTAGCTACAGGAGCACAGGGTGGGGTGGAAGTACATGGCTCCAAGTGGCAGCTCTGCCTCTGGCCAGCTTTGTTAACTTCCTTAGTTCAGTTTTCTTCCATTCATTGAAAAAAGACATTGTAGAGCATCTTCCACGTCCCAAGCACTGCTCTCTGCTCAAAAAGCCCTGCTTTATAAAGTGTCCCTGCACACTCCAGCATGGGACACAGACGACAAGCCACAAACCTAATAAATACGTTACAAAATATAATGCAAACTATTATGAAAAATTACAAATTAAAAACAAATACTAAAAAGTAATAAAAACAAACATTGTTGGGCCGGCCCGGTGGCGCACTGCTATAGTGCGCCGCTTGGGAAGCACGGCGGCGCTCCTGCCGAGGGTTCGGATCCCACATACAGACCGGTTCCCGCTCACTGGCTGAGTGAGGCGCGGGAGCAGCGCCGACGGTTGCGATCCCGTCGCTGGTCCCGGTCCGGTGCGGGGGCGACACTGAGGGTTGCGATCCGTTGCCGGACACGGAAAAAGACAAAAAAAAAAAAAAAAAAAGGAAAACAAACATTGTTAACAAGCGTTAAGTCCTATAAGAAGAAGAGTGCAATAAGGGAGGTGGGTGTGGGAGGCGGCATACAGCAGCTTTGAACAGGGGATCGGGACAGCCTCAGACTCACTGAGAAGGTAATATTTAGTTTTTTAAAAACTTGAAGGGAGTGAGGAGTTAGTCAAGCAGATATCAGTGGAGAGAGTTCCAGGCAGCGGCAACTGAGAGTTCCAGGCAACTCTCAAGCCTTGAGCCCTGGGCTTGCCTGGTGTACTGAGGAGTGACAGGGACGTCAGGGAAGAGTGAACACTCATGTCAGGAACGACCCTCCAACCATTGTGAGGGCTTTGTCTCTTCTTGGCAGGAAATGGGCAGCGTCTTGAGCAGGGGAGCAACACAGCCTGAACTCACTTCCTAGAAGGGTTTCCCTGGATGCTGCGCTGAGAGCGGACTGCACAGAGACCCCACGATGCACTATCACAATGTCCAGGTGACAGGGGACCGCGGATTGACCTGAGGTGGGAGTCGTGGAGGTGGCGGAAAACTGGTCAGACTCTGCATTTATTTGAGGGTAGCACCACCAAACGTTCCTGGTGGATTCGATGTAGGATGGAGGATGTGAGAGAGGGACAGGAGTAAGTGAAAGATGGCTCTGTAGGTTTGGAAGTGGGCATCTGAAAAAATGCTTTGTCCACAGAGACGGGGAAGACGACGGACTTAGCAGGTTAGCAGTCACGTCAGGTGCTCACTTTGGGGCGTGTTAAGGCAACTGAGAGTTCCAGGCAACTCTCAAGCCTTGAGCCCTGGGCTTGCCTGGTGTACTGAGGAGTGACAGGGACGTCAGGGAAGAGTGAACACTCATGTCAGGAACGACCCTCCAACCATTGTGAGGGCTTTGTCTCTTCTTGGCAGGAAATGGGCAGCGTCTTGAGCAGGGGAGCAACACAGCCTGAACTCACTTCCTAGAAGGGTTTCCCTGGATGCTGCGCTGAGAGCAGACTGCACAGAGACCCCACGACGCACTATCGCAATGTCCAGGTGACAGGGGACCGCGGCTTGACCTGAGGTGGGAGTCGTGGAGGTGGCGGAAAACTGGACAGACTCTGCATTTATTTGAGGGTAGCACCACCAAACGTTCCTGGTGGATTTGATGTAGGATGGAGGATGTGAGACAGGGACAGGAGTAAGTGAAAGATGGCTCTGTAGGTTTAGAAGTGGGCATCTGAAAAAATGCTTTGTCAGGTGCTCACTTTGGGGCGTGTTAAATGTGACTTAACTGTTAGACATCAACATGAAGCTTTTAAGTATCCCATTTGACCTAGGGTCT
>NW_007741296.1:1716-9430 GCF_000696425.1 Galeopterus variegatus | reverse complement strand
CCATGGGAAACAGTGACAAAAGCATTTAATCAAGGGACTATTTACAGAGACTCTGGCAGGAATCAAGGGGTTTACTAGGGATGGTGGGCTCGGGGACCAGCAAATGTGGAAAGTCATTACCACTTTTGGGCTTGAAAGAGAAGCAGAGAGGGAGCCCTGTGCCTGGGGACAGGGAGCCGGAAGCCCTGGGCCGCCATCCCCCATGCAGCCACCTCTCGTGCACCAACCACATGTGCCAGCCAGCATGGGGCCTGGGTAAGCAGTCACACAGCAGAGTGTGACGCCAGAGCTCAGTTATGTGGAAAGCCTGAGGCTAGATAAGGTTATGAAGAGAGCACTACACAGTAAGAGGAGGACAGAGAGCTGAGCCTGGGCTCTCCTTCATTAAGAGGGAGAAGAGTTAGCCCAGGCCACCACAGAGACATGGCCGGAAGGGAGGACACACTGCGGAGAGCAGGATCCTGAAAGCCAACAGAAGAGCCTCGAGCAAGGAAAAGGCTGTGATCAAGTGCACCCAGCGCAGCCAATGTGCCACACGAGGTGTGGACAGGCCACTGACCTGCAGTCAGCAGCATGGAGCTCCCCGGTGTCCCGGGCAAGAGCCACTTCAGTGAAGCGGGCAGCGAGCACCTAATGAGAGTGGCCTGCAGGGAGCAGCACGACAGGGCTTCTGACAGCAGCGAGCCGCTCTTCCCAGGGGCGGAAGGTAGGGAAGAAACAAAGGTCAAGGGAAATACTTTCCGAGGTGGAGAAGTAACAGCGTGATTTCACGATAATGAGAAAGACCCAGCAGAGAAGCAGAAAGTAATGATCCAGGAGGAAGAGCAGAGAACGCCTGGAGTGAAGTCTTGCCCTGGGTCATGTTTCCTCTTCTGTGAAGCGGGGTGCTGATCTGCCGTCCTCGAGGGGCTGTTTGAAGAGTGAAAGTACAGGGCAGCCTGCCACCGTGCCGAGCACTGCCAGCGCCGACACCGCAGCCTCCCCTGCCTGCCGTCCAGAGCATCCCCAGCGCCTCTCCATGTGCGCCGGGCCTGCACTTCACAGCAGCGGCCAGGGCTGTGTCCCTAAGTCCCAGGACAGAAAAGTTGCATGGCAGCATTTCAGGAACGTGAGGGAACTTGTCACAGGTCATAGCTCCCAGGGGGCAGAACCCAGGGTGACTCCCGGTCCCATGCAAAGCACTTATTCTGCTCTTTCTCCCGGGCCAGCCTCATACACTCCTTTCTCTGTATCGCTTTTTCCTTTCCTTATTCTGTCTGGGTTTTTTACTGTCTAGTCCTTGTTCTAAAAATCTCTACCTCCTGCCCCCACAGCCACTTTCCCATCATTGAAAATCAGCTCTGATAACATTAATACCTTAGTGCAAGCATTATTTTCCTTTCAAATAGGACCTTCTTGCAAAGGTAGCGCTCACGCCCCTCCCAGTCGGTGTCTCCTGGAGGAACTTCACCCGTGGCAGTCAGTGGAAGAGAAGACAGGGGCTTCCAAACCACTAAGACCCGGCTGTGCAGACCAATCTCTACGCCCCAAAGACTTTTCTGTCTCTTCATGTTTTTAGTTTAGACAACTACTTATCCTTCAGTTCAAGTTCTCAGAAATTTATGACCTCAACATCTTGGCGGGTCATAATTGAACTGCCTGTTTTTCAGGCTTAAGCTTGATAAATGCTGTGTCTACCCGGTTCTAAATACTCTCCTCTCTCTGGCTCTTTTTCTGTCTCTTGTTCTCTCTTTTTCTCTTGCTCTTTCTCTGTTACACACACGCATGCACGCACGCACACACGCACGCACACACACGCACATGCGTGCACACACGCACGTAGACACGCACGTAGACACGCACGCATGCACACACACACACGTGCACTCACATGCACACGCACATGCACGCACACATACACACACGCACACACACATGCACGCATGCACACACACGCACGTGCACACGCATGCATGCACACACGCACACACGCATGCTCACGCACACGCACACAGGCACGCATGAACACACAGACACACACATGCACACACGCGCGCACACACACACACGCACATGCACACACGCACACACTGCTCTTCTTAAGAGCGAATCCTTTCTCCCAGGCTCTGCTTCCTTCCTGCCCATGGTGCTTGGAACTTGGAGAGAACTTGGGCAGGAGAGAGTGACCTGCCACTGTGGCTAATAGGCTGGATCGATATGGCCACACCCTTCTCCATTTTCTCATCGTGTGGCGGTCACTAGCCTGGCCTTGCCTGGACTCCTTTCTCAAGGTTTGGCACTGCTCATTTCCTGGGCAGGGCGTTCTCACGCCACGATACTCAGGACAGAAAAGGATGAGCCTGGCCCTCAGCTTGTGCCCAGTTGGAGTGGCTGGTGCCCACTGCCACCGTGAAGAGGCGCTCACAGCACACAAGCGTGTTCACAGGTGTACAGGTGTGTGTGAATGAGCATGTGCGTGTGTTCACACACACATATGTATTTCTAAACGGAAGCAGGTCAATACCATCTATTTTGCTCTACCCTCAGAACTTAACTCGCCCAAGGAGGAACAAAGTGCGGAAGGGTTTATTCTTCCCTGTAAACCAATGCCATGTGGAAAAACTCCTTGGCTGTAATGATGTGAAGCAGCAGGCGGTTGGTATCGGCGAATAACATTACCTGGTTTCCAGTGTCACTGCTCTGTCCCTGCCTATGATGCTCACTTTGGTTTAAGACATACGTGCTCTGATAAAGGACTGTGGGACAATGTATGTGGCCTTAGGAAGAACAAGCGAATGTCACTTGTGATTCGAAGGGCTGAGAGGTTTTCTTTACCCCAAACAGAAATGGCACCTCCGCTAGAAACCCCCACAATGCCTCACGCTCCCCATGACTGACTCTCAGGGCTAGGTATTGAAGGCAGGAGCTAAACACAATGTGTGTGTGTGATGGTAGTGGTAGGGGGGTGCATGATACAAATCCATCCACTCCTGATGGGGACTTGGGATATCAAATTACTGTTAGACGCTGTGTTAGTCTGTATCTGTTGCTTTTAACAGAATACCTGAAACTGGGTAATTTATAAAGGAATATAATTTATTTCTTAAAGTTTGGAGGCTGAGAAGTTGAAAGTCTGGAGAGCACACCTGGTGAGGAGAGGGCCTTTTTCTTGGTGGTGGCTCTACAGTGATGCAGGATATCACATGGTGAGAATGGGTTGAGCAAGAGAGAGCTAACCTGTTCACTCACTGTCCTTATAAAGCCATCAGAACCATGCCCATGACCACCATTAAATCATCAATGGATCAATCCATTCATGAGGGCACAGTCCTCACAATCTAATCACCTCTCAAAAGGCCTGACCTTTCCACTACCATAATAGGATCTCCCACCCTCTTAATCCTGTTGCAGTGAAGATTAAGTTTCCAATCATGAACTGTTGGGGAGCACATTCAACTCATAGCAGACACGTAGAAAATTCTGAGGGAATGAGGGTCAGGCAAAATAGCAACATTCCACAGTTCATTTTGCCTTAATCCCCGACACCTGTGAATGTGTTACCTTACATGGCAAAAAGCACTTTGCAGATGTCATTAAGTCAAGGACCTTGAGTTGGGGAAATTATCCCAGATGATTCAGGTAGACCCAATGAAATCACACAAGTCTTAAAAGTAGAGGAAGGAGGCAGAAGAGGAAAATCAGAAGGAGGTGTCATGGCAGAAGCAGGGGGAATGATGCCGCGTGAGAAGGGCTCCACCTGCCCTTGCTGGCTCTAACGATGGGGAAGAACCATGAGCCACGCAGCGTGGTGGCCTCTGAAAGCTGGACAGGAATGCAGCCCTGCCAAAGATTACTGTTAGACGCTGTGTTAGTCTGTATCTGTTGCTTTTAACAGAATACCTGAAACTGGGTAATTTATAAAGGAATATAATTTATTTCTTAAAGTTTGGAGGCTGAGAAGTTGAAAGTCTGGAGAGCACACCTGGTGAGGAGAGGGCCTTTTTCTTGGTGGTGGCTCTACAGTGATGCAGGATATCACATGGTGAGAATGGGTTGAGCAAGAGAGAGCTAACCTGTTCACTCACTGTCCTTATAAAGCCATCAGAACCATGCCCATGACCACCATTAAATCATCAATGGATCAATCCATTCATGAGGGCACAGTCCTCACAATCTAATCACCTCTCAAAAGGCCTGACCTTTCCACTACCATAATAGGATCTCCCACCCTCTTAATCCTGTTGCAGTGAAGATTAAGTTTCCAATCATGAACTGTTGGGGAGCACATTCAACTCATAGCAGACACGTAGAAAATTCTGAGGGAATGAGGGTCAGGCAAAATAGCAACATTCCACAGTTCATTTTGCCTTAATCCCCGACACCTGTGAATGTGTTACCTTACATGGCAAAAAGCACTTTGCAGATGTCATTAAGTCAAGGACCTTGAGTTGGGGAAATTATCCCAGATGATTCAGGTAGACCCAATGAAATCACACAAGTCTTAAAAGTAGAGGAAGGAGGCAGAAGAGGAAAATCAGAAGGAGGTGTCATGGCAGAAGCAGGGGGAATGATGCCGCGTGAGAAGGGCTCCACCTGCCCTTGCTGGCTCTAACGATGGGGAAGAACCATGAGCCACGCAGCGTGGTGGCCTCTGAAAGCTGGACAGGAATGCAGCCCTGCCAAAATCATGACCTTGGCCCAGTGAGGCCACCATTGGACTTCTGACCTACAGAACTGTAAGGTAACAAATTCATGTTGTCTTAAGCCACTACGTTTGTGGTAATTTGTTATGGGACCAGTAGGGAACTGATGCAAAAGTAAGCTTTGAAAGAGGAGTCCTGACCATCTAAGTTTGGACAGGATGTGGGAGGGCAGACTGGGTTGGTAAATTGAGCCCAGGGAAGACAGGAGGTAGCCTGGGGGAACGTACAGGGAGAAACAAGAGACAGGTAGACATGAGCCCAGACCAGGCGAGCCCCAGCGTGCAGGAGGTGAGCCCTCTGTGGCTCTGGAGCGTGCTGGCAGAGGCAGGGACAGAGAGGAATGCGTGCAGAAGGCACGCACACAGCCACGGGTGGCTTCTCTTGCGGATCCTCAGAGGGGCGCCATGTCCCATTTCCACTCCCCTGGAAGCACTGTCTGAAGAGAGATACCAGATGGAGGCCAGGAAGGACGTCCTCTCAGTCCCAGGGTCAGGAGATTCCATGACTTATTAAGTGAAGCTTGTCAAGTACAGCTTCATAGTCAAAACCTATGAGAGAGAAAGAAAAGTAAGGAGGGTAGCAGGGTAGAAAACTTTTTAGAAAACAACTTATATTTTGCAACCTGGTTGGTGTGGAAAAAAAAAATATTAACTTTCAGAAACATACTGCATCTTTTTGGGGGGTTGCTGAAGCCAAAATATGCTGCTGCATAATTTCCACCGGCAAAAGACATACAAGTTGTAGCTTCCAGTGAGAAGTTTTATTTTCGTTTGCGCCTGGATCTTAAGTACATAAGGGAACATTGGTGCAACGTAGTAGATAAAGGATGAACCAGCCTAGCAATGTTGATCTTTCCAGAAACTTTCTTCCCATACATGCACTGAACGGGTATGAAATTTGTATGAAAGGAGGGCAGCTTGGTGCATTTATGTAGCATTTCTTCGAACAGTGCTAAATAAAATGCCAAGAATACGAGCTGCGAGTAGAAACTCATAATTCCTCGTTCAACTTGGCTATGAAACCATTTACCTAGCCCGTCTCCATGGGTAATGCATTCCTTTCTTGGTTGACATTGGAGGTCTGGAGATGTGCTGGCTTCTGCTGGCAGCTTCTCAGGACCCTCACTGAGACCTTGCCACTGGGACATGAGCTCCCTCTCTCTGCAGGCTTGCTCGGTACCCAACATGCCCTAAATGTTGTTGCTGGGCAGAAAACCCTCTCTGGCTTGCCCTGGGGAAGTCCTGTGGCCGCTACCCTAAGGATCTAGGTGCCAACACTTTCTATGACACTGGGCCTTTTTCTACCCCCATGAGACAAAAAAGCTCATATCCTATCGCTCCGCTGCCGCATTGCCGTCCTGTTTCCACGCTATCCCTGCCTTTTGTCCTTTGTGTGCCAGAGGGACACTTCAATCTCTGAGCGCCTCTGGTAGTACTCGTCTGGCCTGTGTCCTCTGTCCTGCGGGTTTGTGTGTGACTTCGTTAGCTGCCCCGCTGTCAGTATATGCAGCCTGGGACTGCCAAGGTGGCTACAGTGACCTGAAATCTCCTTTCGCAGGTACCCAGAAGTCAGAAATCCAGTGGGTTTTGGCAAAGTGCTTAAATGTTACAGACTCAGAATCTATCATATGAATCCAGACAGCAGAACGTAAGAATATAGAGATGAGGAGAAAAAGGAGGAAGAGGGAGAAAAGGGGGAAGAAGAGCACTGGCAGTTTTAAAAAAGTGTTAAGTTCTACAGCTGAAGAGGAAAACACGTGAGAAGGTCACAGCCAGCAACCGAACAGAATCGGCCCTGCTCCTGCAGACCCTCCAGAGGCTGATTAGACCCAGCCATGCCCCTGCCAGGCAGTCGTTGACCCAATAGAGCTGGCTTGCTGCCCCATTTAGGTCACCTCTAAGAGACACATAGGCCACCTTGCATTCACCGTGGCCCCTGGCATGGAGGGAGACTTGTGTGGGTGCCCAGATCGCAAACCAGCCCTGCATGCAAAGGTGCACTGGGTTCCCCTGCCTGGCACAAGCCTGATTCCTTCACTCCACCGCACCTCTCTCTGCAACCTCCTTCTGCTCTATCAGAGACTGTGGCTGCAGAAAACCCCAAATATCATGACCAAACAGTCCTCCCATGTCTGTGGGGACCTGATGGGGAAACGAACCACTGCAAGCAAAGCCACAGAAAATAGACATTGATCCGACTGTGGAGGTGAAGCGTGAGCAATTGCTTATAAATGGTCTGGATAATTGTAGGCACTGAAGTGGTGCAAGAGCTTCCGACCTCTCTCGTTCTGTGCACCATTTTAATTAATTCAGACAGGAAAGAGTGTGCTCTTTAGAGCCGGGCAGGGCTGGGTTCAGGTCCTGCCCTCAATGCTTACTCGATGTCTGACTGCGGAGTAGTCACACTTTCACTGGCACACACACCTTGTCTGTGGAATGGAGAAGTGACATTCCTTTGAGGTGTTGTAGTGAGAATCAAATGAGGTTAGCTACCCAGAACAGGGCCTGGCGTTTGTTAGGTGCTCGTTCAACAGTTCTTTCCCTCCTGGCGTTCTGTGGATCTTGTTAGAAGCAGGATCCTGACTCTCCGCATTTTTATCCCATATGAACCAACTTCCTCCTTAACTCCTTATCCACATGAAGACACGTGGCCTGGAGACATGTGCCCCTTTCCCTGGTCTGAGACCCTCTCCTTCCCCTTTTCCACCTTGTTCCCTGTCCCAGCAGACTTACCTGTGAGGATTATGTCCACAGGCTCCCGTGCACTTTGTTTCCAGTTGGGTGTGTCGATAGGGAGCCTCAGCAGGAAATCAGAAGGAGGTGCACGGTGAGCTCAGCTTCCTGCCCAGGGTGGTCAGCTCAGGCTGGCTGAGTCTCTCACCTGAAGAGCACTGTACTTCCTGGGTGGCCTCTGCAGGACGTGCCTTCCTGGTTCTGAAAACCATTTCCTACACTTGTCACTCTGAGCCTTGCCTTGGGTTTCTGTACAGTCCCTCACGGTTACCCCGCGCCCTGCCAACACCTTCGTAACTG
>NW_007741296.1:0-607 GCF_000696425.1 Galeopterus variegatus | reverse complement strand
TTTCTTTGGTCTCTGCTGGTGACTCTCCTTGTGTCAATGCACTTCAGTGGCTGGCAGACCATCTGCGTGGTGGTTGTGGCATCTAGCCACTTTTGCAGCAGCCATGGTTACTATGGTGGCGGTGGTGGGCCACCCACATGGAGGTGATGTTTTTAAAATGCCTCTTGGCACTGGTGGTGTATACCCGGTTGTGGGTGGGGGTCCAGTCCCCGGCTCCAGCCTCAGGCCCCCTGGCAGGTCCCAAGGCACTGGTGGTGTGCCTGGGCCAGAACTAATTTTTTGTCCTTTGCTTACTTCTAAAACGGGGGAACTTCCTGCAGGAACCAGCACTTGAGCTGCGTGGTTGAGCTAAATTGCTGCTTTGCTGCTGTTTCCCTAGAGAAGGCTTTTTATGCTGCTCAGGGTTTAATGGTTGACCTTATAGGTACTTCCAGCTCTCCAGAGACCCGATGCACCTGGGTTGTGTAGAAATGCTGATCTGGGCCTGAGTTTTTTCATCAAACTGCACCCCATGCAATTCTGCACTCCTGACCAGTCTCCTCTGCATGGTCCTGTGCTGATTGGGGGGCAGATCAGCTGTCCTTGCTGTGTCCCAGTGTTCTCCTGG
>NW_007741295.1:25776-25997 GCF_000696425.1 Galeopterus variegatus | reverse complement strand
CCCATGGTGTGAGGCTCAGTTTGAGGCCAAAGCCTGAGAGCCAGGGGTGCTGCTGGTGTAAATCCTGGAACCCAAAGTCTGGAGAGCTGGAGTTCTGATGTCCACGGACAGGAGAGCAGAGTGTACCCAGCTCCAGTGGATAGAGTGAAACATTGGCTTTTTCCCCTGTGTTTGTTCTCTCTGGGCCCCCAGTGGACTGACTGGACGGTTCCTGCCCATAC
>NW_007741295.1:24348-25570 GCF_000696425.1 Galeopterus variegatus | reverse complement strand
AGGCTGAGCAGTCCCACAATGGGCCACCTGCAAACTGGTTGCTGCTACCACAGCTCAGTCCAAGTCCAGAAGCCTCAGAGCAAAGGAAGCCCACGGTGTGAGGCTCAGTTTGAGGCCAAAGCCTGAGAGCCAGGGGTGCTGCTGGTGTAAGTCCTGGAACCCAAAGTCTGGAGAGCTGGAGTTCTGATGTCCATGGACAGGAGAGCAGAGTGTACCCCAGCTCCAGTGGATAGAGTGAAAAATTGGCTTCTTCCCCTGTGTTTGTTCTCTCTGGGCCCCCAGTGGACTGACTGGACGGTTCCTGCCCATACTAAGGGCAGGTCTTTCCCACCCAGTCCACTCAGGCTTAAATGCTAATCTTCCCTGGAAACACCCTCACGGACACACCCAAAAATAATGCTTTACCGGGTTTCTAGGTGTTCCTTAATCCAGCCAGGCTGACACCTAGAATTCACCTGCGCACAGGCCTAAGCAGCACTGTGCCTCGTTTAAGTGTTGCTGTTGGAAGGGCAGATGTTTCCGTTCTGTTCCACGCTGCTAGATCCTAACTTCCAAATGGCGAAAGCCTCCCTGAGTGGGCAGAGCTGGGTGTGGCCATGAGCCCTCGTCCCCGGGCAGCGTTCAGCCGGGCTGGGGAGGAAGCGTCTGTGGACCCTGAGCTGTGGGAGCAGAACCTCCTGCCTCTGATGGACCGTCCCTGGCCACCCCCACAAGCATCCTTAGCCTCTCCGGCCTCAGTTTCCCCATGTGTGAGACAGGGCTGCAGCGGGACAGGGGAGCGCAAGGGCCGGGCTGGGAGGGGCACCTGCCTGGCCCAGCTGCTGGCCACCAGGGCTGCTCCAGGTGACAGACACCCCCCTTCTTCAGGAGGAGCCAGAAACTCAAACTTCTATATGGAATCTATGGAATTTAAACCTAGATGATTGGTTTCTTAGAAACAGCAGATCAGCACAGAACACAGCTCTGAGCTGCGGTTTCACACCTTCTGGGTGGGGGACTCCGAGGTCACTTCAGGGCATTGAGGCAGACAGGACTGAGGCGCCCGTTCAGGTTCTTGGTCGGGATTTATTTAGGTGAGAAGGGAATGTGGCTGTAAATTAGGCAGCATGGGGCCGGCCCGGTGGTGCACTGCTACAGTGCGCTGCTTGGGAGTGCGGCGGCGCTCCCGCCGAGGGTTCGGATCCCACATACAGACCGGTTCCCGCTCACTGGCTGAGCGAGG
>NW_007741295.1:19166-23348 GCF_000696425.1 Galeopterus variegatus | reverse complement strand
ATCCCGTTGCCGGTCCCGGTCCGGTACGGGCGTGACACTGAGGGTTGCGATCCGTTGCCGGACACGAAAAAAGACAAAAAGGAAAACATAAATAAATAAATAAATTAGGCAGCATGACACACACAAAAAGGAAAAATCATTAAGTCGCATCTCATCAAAGTTAAAATCTGTGGAGAGGTAAAGGCAAGCTGCAGAGGGGGAGCAAATACTCAAACCACACCCGTCACGGGACAGTGACCAGAGTGCACAGATAACTCGCAGACTCCGCAGCAGAAAGAAGCGGACAACCCAATTAGAAAACGGGCAAAAGACACGAACAGACATTTCACCGAAGAGGACACTAGATGGCAAATAAGCAATGAAAAGACATTCAACATCACTGTCACCAAGAAACGCAGATCAGAACCACATGAGCTGTCACCACACACCTATCAGGATGTCTAAAACAAGAAACAGTGACCACACCCAGTGCTGGCGAGGACGTGGAGAGGCTGGGTCAGTCCATGTCACTGGGGGACGGTGACACGGTGCAGAGGCTCCGGCAGCCGCTTGTAGAACAAAACCTCTGGCCGGCCCCGCAGCCGCACTCCCGGGCACTCATCCCAGGGAAGTGACCACTTCCGTTCACACGAAAAGCCAGACATAAAGGTTCTCAGCAGCTTCATTCGTAGCAGCCCAAAAGCACAAACAACCTAAGCAGCCTTCGACAGTGAGTGGTCACACACGCAGCGGACGGCCGTGCGTGGAACCCCGCTCAGCAGTGACACAAACCAACTACTGGTGCACACGGTGGGATTCCCGAGAATGGGGCTGAGAAAAAGAAGCCAATGCCCAAAGGTTCCATGCTGCGTGATTCCATTTCTAGAACGTTCTTGAAATGACAAGAGTAAGTGGAGACAGATTCATGGCTGCACGGTGGGGCCTGCGGTGGCAGGATGTCCCGCATCCAGCTGTACC
This sequence comes from Galeopterus variegatus, assembly GCF_000696425.1. Taxonomy (NCBI): domain Eukaryota; kingdom Metazoa; phylum Chordata; class Mammalia; order Dermoptera; family Cynocephalidae; genus Galeopterus; species Galeopterus variegatus. The sequence goes on along the minus strand of NW_007741295.1, from coordinate 22,391 downwards.
AGTGTCAATGGCCTGGCTGTGATACTGTCCCATGATTCTGGACGACGTTACCATTGGGGAAACGTAAAGGTGCATGGGACTTCTTTTTTTTTCTTACGACCCTCTTATAATTGTAGATGCGAATGTACAGTCATCTCAGAGTAAAATTAAATTTTAAGAATCTGCCTAAATTCAGCACTTGCTGATGCCTGACACGGGTGAAAAAGCAAATCTCTCTGCTGGAGTCATTATCCATTATGTTTGAGAAGTTTCAGGTTTAATGTATATTTAGTGCTGAGGGGATTTTCCAGCTAAGTCCAACTGTGCTAATAAATGTCAAAACACACAAACACACAAACACACAAGCACACACACGCACACACACACACAAAACGAAGTGTTTTATTTCACAATTTATACATTTAAAAATAAAATTAGGCAGCACCGGTTTGGGGCCAGGCTCCCAATTGTCGCGCGGGAGAATTTCCCCAGGAGGGGCACCACTGCAGGTCACGGCTTGTTCTCAGTAGCCCGTCCCTGGCACACAAGGGCTGCCCGGCCACAGGAGGCCAGGGAAGCAGGGCCAGTCCCCCACAGTGCTCCATGCAGCCTCCCATGGGAGGAAGGCAGAGACACCCCGGGGCACAGACCTCAGTGCAGACGGGGTGCAGGCAGAGCCACGGGCATCCTGACCTGGCCCTGGGTCCCGTCCTCGGCGGCCAGCCAGCCCATGGTCATCCTGGCATGAACCTGGGCAGTGGGGTTCCTCAGGACCCCAGTAGGCACAGGTGGCCTCAAGACAGTGCAGAATCTTGGCCAACCATACTGGGCTTGGGGAATATAGAAGCCTCCATCTGGGGGATCCTGCAGGGGCCCGGTCTGAGGGTCTCACTGCCCCGGCGAGTTCTACGCAGATGCCAGAGACCCGTGGTGCACTTGATGCACTGGCTGTGTCCCAGGGATCCTGGCTGGTTGCCGTGGCCACGCTGCCATCCCCCAACAGAGCAGCTCCAATCACAGGCATCGCATCCGGCACAGACACCTCAGTCTACGGAGCCCCAGTGGCGGGGAGAGAAAGTTGTGTGTCGGCAGAACCTGCATTTCCTGGAAAACTTCTGAACGATGGAGACACCTGCTAACCATCGGTCACCCCAAGGGCTGACCCCACACTAACGCTCCCTCCACGGGACCAGGAGGGTCCTGGGCCCGTCTCACAGGTGAGGAGGCGGGGCGGCCCTCTCGAGTCGCACACGGGGAAGCAGCAGCCCAGCGCCAGCCCGGCCTCAGCCACCGCCCCACGCGTCACTCCTGCAGTGTGGGGCAGACGGCTGTGCTGCACAGACGACGCTCATTCCTGGAGCTGATGCTCCCTCCTCTGGGCTCCCCGAGAACTGTGCGCAGACCTCAGGCAGCCAAGCAACTCTGCTCACACGGGGTCCCGGGCTGTCTGCATGGGAGCCCCGCCACGTGGCCTCTCCCCCTCCCTGGCCTGTCCCACCAAAGGTCCTGATTGCTTGGGGTGGCTTCCTGGGACTGGGGGCTGCCTGCTGAGGGAGCCACAGGAGGGTGTGACTCTGCGGTCCTGCATTTGTCTGCAGTGGCTCTGAAGCCCCACCGCCCTCCCCATGCACCCCACACCTGGGCAAGCTGGTAAGAAACCCAGGTGTGCCCTCCTGTGGCCCAGGCGGAAGACTCAAACCACACAAGCCCCTGCCGGTGCCCAGGAACCTCCCCAGCCCCACCCCTGACCACATGAAAACCCTGGCCGGTGGGAGGCCTGCCCGCCCTGGAAACCTCAGTGGTGAGAACAGCACAGCGTGTCACAGCCTTTGGTGCATACGGCATCTTCGGTCTTGACATCCAAACCAACCTTGAGTGGGGGACTCTCCTGCCTTTGCATGGTGACATTACAGGGACACGTCATCTCTGGCTGTGTCTGGGAACCTCACCCCCAGGTAGAGACGGCTCCTCTGTGCCTCCAGCGGCCCCAGGCCCTCGGCCACAGGGAGCCCGACAACTGACCGGGAACAACACTTGAGCACCAGAGCCGGGGTCCGAGGGCCACGCGTAACCAGCAGGATGGGCGCTGGGGCCTGGCCACAGGGGCACCACCTGGGTATGGTCAGGTCGCCGTGTCACCTGACCCTCTGGCAACGCCACAAGTCAGGCAGGGCCCGCAGCATTTGTTTTTATCCCTAGAGTGCCATCGACGGGGACACAGAGGACACGAGCAGGACATGAGGCTGTGGGTCAGAATGAGCTTAAACAAAAGAGAGTTTATGGTTTAAACAAAAGAAGGTTTGGCTGTTTATTTTTTATATGTTTTTGTCTCTGGTATAAATGTCACGAGGAAACTGACAATGGAGAAGCAGGGACTGGCCAAAGTCTCTAATGTTTGAAACCAAACTTAAGCCAAAGGGAAAGTCCAAAGGTGGATCTACTGGCTTCAGGCCCGGCTGGGTCTCCCCTCGCTCCCTCCCTCTCGGTCCCCACCTCCCTTCCTCCCTCCCGTCCTGCCCTCCCTCCGCCTCTGTCTCTGCCACCACCACCGCCACGGCCACACACCCCCCACGAGCCTGCTTCTTCTGAGTCAGGCCGGGCCAGGTCCCTGCCAGCTTGAGACTTGTGTCCTCCTGACCCACAGCCCAGGAGGAAGACCCTCCCCACATCCTGCCTCCTGCAGACTCTCGTGGGACCTGCCTGGGCCACATGTCCACTCCTTAGACGGCCGTGTGGATGGGAAGAGGTGGCACCATCACTGGCCAGCCCTGGGCCAAGGGTGGCCCCTGAGGTCGGTCGGCAGACGGGGTGCCGCAGCCATGGCATGTGAGGCACAGCGCCCTGGTGGGGAGAGGAGTTGAGGTCAAGAACAGAACGGCGGTCTCTGAGTCGGCGGTAGCCCAGCTGACACGGGAGCAGCAGGAGTGTAGACGCGCCCACGTAGCACCGCTCTGCAAGTGAGCCAGTGCCAGCCTGCAGGCGACCAGCAGGGACGCCCCCCCCGCCTGCTCCCGCCAGCCCCAGGCCCCCGCGACTGGACGGCTGGACGCGGTGGAGGTCAGGGGCTTGGACCCTGGCTCTAGGCTGCATGGGCTGGCCCCAGAGCCGCCCCGGTCAGCTGCGTGGATAAGTTCCTCACGCACTGGCCTTCTGTGAGTGGCTCTGCTGCCTCTGCAGGGAGCCACCAGCCTCACCAGCCCCGCCACTTACACGTCTGCACTGCTCGCCCAGGAACCACACTCAGGG
>NW_007741295.1:17393-18673 GCF_000696425.1 Galeopterus variegatus | reverse complement strand
GCGGTAGCCCAGCTGACACGGGAGCAGCAGGAGTGTAGACGCGCCCACGTAGCACCGCTCTGCAAGTGAGCCAGTGCCAGCCTGCAGGCGACCAGCAGGGACGCACCCACCGCCTGCTCCCGCCAGCCCCAGGCCCCCGCGACTGGACGGCTGGACGGGGTGGAGGTCAGGGGCTTGGACCCTGGCTCTAGGCTGCATGGGCTGACCCCAGAGCCGCCCCGGTCAGCTGCGTGGATAAGTTCCTCAGCCACTGGGCTTCTGTGAGTGGCTCTGCAGCCTCTGCAGGGAGCCACCAGCCTCACCAGCCCCGCCACTTACACGTCTGCACTGCTCGCCCAGGAACCACACTCAGGGGCCTCCTTCCCGGGGCCTCAGCTGTGTGGTCACTTTGCTCCACATTGACCCGGTCACTCCGAGCCCTCACCCCTTCCTGCCCGGCCCCCAGATCCATACAGTCAGGAGCCTCCCATGGGGACTCCTCAGCAGCGAGACGGTCCCCACATCTGTGCCCCACCCGCCTGACCCTCACCCAGACCTTCTGCAGGGGATGGGACACTGGGGAGCTGGCACCCTCTGTGGCTCTTGCCTGCTGTCCCAGCGGGTGACTAAAGGCTCGACTGTCACCCCAGCTGGCCATCGTCCTAACAGCCCACCCAACACCTGGCAGCTCAACAGCACGTGTAAAGCTTTCAGACCTTGGCCCTCAGGAACCATCGGTCACAGTCCTCACCAATGCCCTCATTCCAAGTGGACTTCGTCCCCAAGCTCACACCTGCCTCTTGTGAGGTGCCCTTGGCCTCCCATCCCCAGAGCAAGAGATATAGCCGCCAATGAAACTGCAGCCCCTGCCCCCAACACATTGGACATGGGTCCTTTCCTTCCAATTTTCTCCCAACGTTTCCCTGCCCTGTTCTTCCTCCCCACCTCCGCCACAGTGGGTGCAGGCCAGATGTCCCCCTACCTCACCCGTGCCCTTCACTGTCACAGCCTGCAGGACCCTCTGCACCCTCTCCCCTGTCTTTCCTGCTGCAGGGTCATCTGTCCAAAGCCCCACTTTGACCCTCTCTCTCCCTGACTCCCCAGAGCCTGTTTAAGGGAGAGTGAATTCTGTAGAGTAAAAGGAAGCTGTCCAAGATGGTCTCTGATGGGTGGGTGTCCTATGAGGTGGACTTTTGGGGTGCTGGGAGCTATCTGGTTTTCCAGGACACTGGGCTGGGCTCTGAAGTTCCCCCAGCACACCCTCCCTGAGAACCATTGCTGCCTGTGAGCTCCCCGACCCA
>NW_007741295.1:16451-16806 GCF_000696425.1 Galeopterus variegatus | reverse complement strand
GCTTTCTGTCCCCTTCCCCTTCCTCCCAGCACAAAGGTGGGGTGCTTGCCTCTGGATGACAGAATGCCAACTCCCCGGTCTCTTCCAACCCCCAGCCACTCTCTAAGGTTGATTGCTTCTGCACGGGGACACAAAACAGGGGCTGCTCAGAGGCTGTTGATTTGTGTTCTATTTGGAGTTGTTGAGAATCATGTAAAATGCACTCTTATGCAAGAAAGTTCATTTAAACCTTGAAAAAATATATAACCAAAACCTGGTTGGGGCGAGGGAATTGTGCTTTTTTGTCAGGTGTTGGCTATTAATCAGGTGTCTCCAAAGAAACAGAAAGATTTCTTATAGGGAATTGGGTCATGCA
>NW_007741295.1:14969-15488 GCF_000696425.1 Galeopterus variegatus | reverse complement strand
GCCTAGTTGAGCCTGGGAGGCTTCACCTGAGTATGTCTACTGGACCAACTTGCCTGCCATCCCCAAGGCCCGGGCTATGGCACCCCTACTCCTCTCTCTTGCTCCAGACATCAAGGGGGCTTCTCTGTCTTTGTTCCCTGTACCTGTTGAAGGTAGGAGCCCCATCTTTAAGTGCAATGTGCTGAGACCAGACAAGCAGATGGGGACCCTCCTCCTCAGGGACACATCCTCATTCCCACAGGCAGGTGGGGTTTCCTACCTCCTACCTCCTGAGGGACATGCTGACTCCTCCCCTCCAACATCCAAGCTGTCTACATGGGTGGTGAGGTGCCAACTCTATCATCATGTTTAAAAATTCCCCTTTAGACCAACTGTTCTCAAAGTGTCCCTGAGCCTCCAGGGTCAAAAGCATTTCCATAATAAAACCAACATGTCATTTGCCCTTTTCACTGAGTCAGCCTTTGCACTGATGATGTAAAAGCACCTGGAGAGGGGGCATGTTGTACTCTGGCATGAATC
>NW_007741295.1:12807-13222 GCF_000696425.1 Galeopterus variegatus | reverse complement strand
ATGGCCAAAGCAGATATGAGACTCCAGGTACAAAAGGTAGGTCCTCAAAAACGTGAAAGAATGTCACTCTTCCCACTCCATCATGATATGTGTGTACATTGTGGAATAATTAAGTCAAGCTAATTAACACATTCACCCCTCACATCCTTACCATTTCGTTTGGTGAAAACATTTAAAATCTACTCTTTTGGCAATTCTGAAATACACATCACTATTAGCTGTAGTCACTGTGCCGTGCAATGGATCTCCAGATCTTACTCCTGCAAATGAAACTTTGTGCCTTTGACTGAGAGGCTCCTTTCACCTATAAGTTTGCAGAGAGCAAAAGAGAAGGGTGGAGGAAGATATCCCACACAGACGGGAACCAGGAGAGAGCAGGGGTAGCAAACGTACAGCCCGACAGGAAAGGGAAGTG
>NW_007741295.1:7072-11379 GCF_000696425.1 Galeopterus variegatus | reverse complement strand
AAGAAAAAGAAAAATCCCACCAAATCAGGATAGGAGAGTAGAAATTACAAAAACTATATGACTTTTCAGAACATTTTCAACCAGACATTTTCAGTTCTGAACCCCTATGTATTCAGTCATTGGCTCTGATTTATCAGGTGGCTCCTGTACGCCCCTTCCCACCTCCTGGATTTTAAGAACACCACAGATGGACGTTGCTCACCATCTGTGTTCTGTCTGTGACAGTCATCCTAGCTCTTCAACAAAGTGGACACCACAGCCACTGGCTCCTCATCCTCAGCTCCCGACAGAGCATCACCTGGTCTGCTGGATTTTCCTGGTATTTCGCTATGAGGTTGATCACTCTGGGTCCTTTCAATTTTTTAATTCAAGTAACATTTCCCTCCCATCCCTTTTTTTTAAATTGTGGTACAATAAACATAAAATAAGATTTACCATCTTAACCATTTTTACATGTACAGTTCAGGGGAATTAAGTACATTCACAGTGTTGTGCAACCGACACTGCCATCCATCTCCAGAACTTCTTCACCCTCCCAAACAGAGACTCTGTCTGTTAAGCATTAACTTCCCATCCCCCTCCCCCAGCCCTTCGCACCCACCACTCTACTTTCTGTCTCTGTGAATTTGATGACTCCGGGGACCTCATATAAGTGGAACCATACAATACGTGTCCTTTCATGTTTGTTTGATTTCACTTAGCACATTTTCAACGTTTATTTACACATGCAACTTTGTAGCATGTAGCAGAATTTCCTTCCTTTTTAAGGCTGAGTAATATTCCATGTATAGATCACATTTCGTCAATCCATTCACATCCATTGGTAGACACTTGGGTTGCTTCCACCGTTTGGCTATTGGGAATACCACTGCTGTGAACATGAAAACACAAACATCTGTGCAAGTCTCCACTTTCAGTTTTTTTGAGTATATGACCAGAAATGGCATTGCTGGACCATGTGGCAACTCTGTTTGATTTTTTGAGGAACTTCCACTCTGTTTTCACAGCGGCTACACTATTTTACATTCCCATCACATTGCACAGTGTTCTTGTGTCCCGCATCCACGTCAACACTTGTTGTTTTCAGTTTTTGTGGTAATAGCCATCCTAGTGGGTGTGAAGGGATATCTCATGGTGTTTTTGACTTGCACTTCTCTGGTGGTTAGTGATGGGGGGCATCTTTTTTCTTTTTTTTTCCTTTTTGTCTTTTTTCGTGACCAGCAATGGATCGCAACCCTCAGTGTCGCGNTCTTAACCATTTTTACATGTACAGTTCAGGGGCATTAAGTACATTCACAGTGTTGTGCAACCGACACTGCCATCCATCTCCAGAACTTCTTCACCCTCCCAAACAGAGACTCTGTCTGTTAAGCATTAACTTCCCATCCCCCTCCCCCAGCCCTTCGCACCCACCACTCTACTTTCTGTCTCTGTGAATTTGATGACTCCGGGGACCTCATATAAGTGGAACCATACAATACGTGTCCTTTCATGTTTGTTTGATTTCACTTAGCACATTTTCAACGTTTATTTATACATGCAACTTTGTAGCATGTCGCGGAATTTCCTTCCTTTTTAAGGCTGAGTAACATTCCGTGTATAGATCACATTTCATCAACCCATTCACATCCATTGGTGGACACTTGGGTTGCTTCCACCATTTGGCTATTGGGAATACCACTGCTGTGAGCATGAAAACACAAACATCTGTGCAAGTCTCCACTTTCAGTTTTTTTGAGTATATGACCAGAAATGGAATTGCTGGACCATGTGGCAACTCTGTTTGATTTTTTGAGGAACTTCCACTCTGTTTTCACAGCGGCTACACTATTTTACATTCCCATCACATTGCACAGTGTTCTTGTGTCCCGCATCCACGCCAACACTTGTTGTTTTCAGTTTTTGTGGTAATAGCCATCCTAGTGGGTGTGAAGGGATATCTCATGGTGTTTTCGATTTGCACTTCTCTGGTGGTTAGTGATGGGGGGCATCTTTTTATGGGCCATTCTACATTTGTACATCTTCTTTGCAGAAATGCCTATTCAGCCCCTTTGCCTATTTTTCAATCGTGTTGTTCAGTTTTTTGTTGTTGTTCAGTTGTAGGAATCTTTTATGTATCCAGGATATTAATACCTTATAAGGTATACTATCTGCAAATATCTTCTCCCATTCCACATGTTGCCTTTTCACTCTTTTATGAGTATCCTTTGATGCACAAAAGCTTGTGATTTTGATGAGGTCCAACTTACCTATTTTTATCTTTTGTTGGCTGTGCTTTTGGTGTAATGTCCATGAAATCGCTGCCAAAATCAATGTCACGAAGCTCCTCTCCATGTGTTCTTCTAAGAGTGTTAGCTCTTACATGCAGGTCCTTGATCCACTTTGAGTTAATCTTTATATATGGTACTAGGAAAGGGTTTAATTTCATTATTTTGCATGTCAATATCTAGTTTTACCAGCAGCATTTGTTGAAAAGACTGCCCTTTCTCCATCAAATGGTCTTGGCACTCTCATCAAAAATCCTATGGCCATATATGCAAGGGTTTATTTGTGGACTCTCTATTCCATTGGTCCATATGTCTGTCTTTATCCCATACCACACTGTTTGGTTACAGTAGCTTTGTAATAAGTTTTGAAATCAGGAAGTGTGAGTCTTCCAACTTTGTTCTTTTCTCAAATTGTTTTGTCCAGTTAGAGTCTCTTGAGATTCCATATAAATTTTAGGATGGATTTTTGTATTTCTGCATAAAAAGTCATTGGGATGTTTTACAGGTATTGCATTAAATCTGCAGATTGCTTTGGATAGTATTGACATCCTAACTATAATAAGTCTTCTAATCCATGAACATGGGATGCCTTTTCATTTATTTATGTATTCTTCTTTTCAGCAATGTTTTGTAGTGTTCAGTGTGCACATCTTTACTTCATTAATTAAGTTAATTCCTACGTATTTTATTCCTTTTGATTATATTGTAAATGAAGTTTTTTCCTTAATTTCCTTTTGGAAATGTTCATTGTTAGTAAATAGAAATGCAACTGGTTTTTTTTTTTCCTTTTTGTCTTTTTTCATGACCGGTAACAGGATCGCAACCCGCGGTGTCGCACCCGCACCGCGCTCAACCAGTGAGCGGACCGGTCTCTGTATGGGATCCGAACCCTCGGTGGGAGCGCCACCGCACTCCCAAGCGCTGCACTCTACCAAGTGCGCCACCAGACCGGCCCGAAATGCAACTGATTTTTGAGTGTCAATTTTGTATCCTGCAGCTTTGCTGAAATAACTTATTGGATCTAATAGTGTTTTGTAGAATCTTTAGAATTTCCTATATACGAGATCTTGTTGTCTGTGAACAGATATAATTTTACTTCTTCCTTTCCAATTTGGATGCCTTTCATTTCTTTTTATTGCCTAAGTGCTCTGGCTAGACCTTTCAAATAGTATGTTGAGTAGAAGTGGTGACAATCGGCATCCTCCCCTTGTCCCTGATCCTAGAGGAAAAGCTTCTGGTATTTCACATTGAGAAGGATGTGAGCTGTGGGGATTTCCTATATGGTCATTGTTATGTTGAGGTACTTTCATTCTATTCCTAGTTTGTTGAGTGTCTTTATCATGAAATGGTGTTGAATTTTGTTAAAAGCTTTGTCTGCATCAACTAAGACGGTCACATGGTTTCTTCCCTTTATTCTGTGGCTATTGCCTATTGCATTGGTCAATTTTTATATGCTGACCCACCCTTCCACTCAGGAGCAAACCCCACTTGGTCCTGGTGTACAATCCTCTCAACATGCTGCCGAATCTGGTTTGCTAGTATTTTGTTGAGACTGCCATTTTATTTCAAAACAAACCTTTTTTGTTCCATTTATTTATTCTCCTATTCATATCAAAAATGTGCACTGAATTCCTTTTGTCATCTTTTGTATCTCTGTGATCATATAAGAGTGAGAGAGAGATCCCCAGAGATCCAGGACTTTGAGCCGGATGCAGGGCTCAGATGGGACCTTGAGGCATCTCCTTGGTCACGAGGAAGGGCTGGTGGCACACAGGTTCCAAGTGTGGGAATGATGGCGAAACCATTGATGGTCAGAAGAGTTCTGTGTGGAAGAAACTGACCAGCTAGGCACACAGCCTACTTCCTCTTGTGCCTGGACACACAGCCAAACTGCATGTCCCAGCTCCCCCGATGCAGAGATCATCACATGACTGCATTCTGGCAGATAAGCCTGGGTGGAGGTTGTGCGACACCCCCCACACACACAGCCTGGTCCTTAAGACCCTCCTGCTCACAGTCCCCATACTCACTCCCCTGTCT
>NW_007741295.1:3860-6753 GCF_000696425.1 Galeopterus variegatus | reverse complement strand
CTTGTGCCTGGACACACAGCCAAACTGCATGTCCCAGCTCCCCCGATGCAGAGATCATCACGTGACTGCATTCTGGCAGATAAGCCTGGGTGGAGGTTGTGTGACACCCCCCCCCCACAGCCTGGTCCTTAAGACCCTCCTGCTCACAGTCCCCATGCTCACTCCCCTGTCTGGAATGGAGGCAGCCCAGAGAACTTCAGAACCACGTGTGGAAGGTGGAGCAGTCATGAGACAGAAGGAAACCAGTTCTTGACTCATTGCTGGGTCAGGTGCTGCTCTGGACTCTGATGAGAGCAAAACATTCTTGATTGTGTGAAGCACCTGAGACTTTTAATTATTTAAAATATAGCCACTTGACTTATTAAACAGTTCGGCGAGGTTTGCCTGGCTCTGGGTCTTCACATATGCTAGCCCTTTTTTCTGGAACACTCTGACCTCCTGATCCCCTTATGCATGGCTTGTCTGGCTCTTCCTCACCTTTTAAGCTTCAGCTTAGGGTGGTTTCCTCCTGGAAGCCACCCCTGACCTCTCAGATTGAATTTGCCATCCCTGCACATACACTCTGCACCCCACATGCAGCCACTATGTCCCTAGTCCCACTGTGCCAGCAGGGACAAGACCATTTCCTTCTCAGTTGGTTCCCTACTCCCAGCACAGAGCCTGGGACTCAGAGAGTGAGCTTTCCCACAGATGCAAAGTCTTCTGAACAACAGAGCTGCAGGCACACTGGCTGAGTGAGTCCTGCATTTGAGGTCTGGCACAGTTGCAGAGTTGCTGTCGTAGCCATGCACAGAGTACAGAAAAGAGGAGGTCACCTTCTTCTCCCGGGTCTGAGTGTGTTTGCACGCCGCCTGTGTGGCGGAGGCAATGCAGAGGGAAGGAAGGCCCAGAGAAACCAGCACTGGGCAGGGTAGGAGGTGCCAGGACAGAAGTCAGTGCAGGCACCAGTGGAGCACAGACAGAGAAGAAACCTAACCCACCCAGGGTGGCAGGAGCCCAGCCCTGGAGGGAGGACCTTGCTGTGTCCCCATGGTCTAGGCAGGAGCTGGAGAAAGACACCAGGAGCAGCTCTGAGCATCAGTGGGCTTCTCCAGTGCCCCCTGCACACATTCCCTCCTGCCCTCCACCATCCACCTAAATAACTGGACACACAAACGGCTCTCCTCATACACACCCGGGCAACCTCCCACCGCCCTCAGCTGGGTAGGTGCACCTCATCACCTGAAGCCATTCCTAGCACCTAAGCCCTTGAAGAGCTCCTGCTTGCACCAGAGTAAACCCCCGATGTGCAAGTTGAGCTGTAGGGGAGTTTAAAGACACCCCCGGGCTTCTAGAGACCACCAGAAGTCGGATCTGGCTGGAACAGAAATGACACGCAGGGTGGGCGGAGCTATGCAATGCTCCACGTTCATCAGGATGGAATGGATGCCACCACCTGCCGTGCCACGTCCGGGGCAGTGGGAGGCAGGGCTCCTGGAGAGAGGGGAGCCTCAGCGTCTACGGTAGGGAGACATGGGGCACCGGCCACGCAGCCTCATGCTGGGTGAGCCGTGCTCCCTCTTCTCTGTGACCCATGTGCAGGTGTCCGAGGGGTGCACCCCTGCCACCATGGGGACAGTACCAAGCTCCAGGAAAAGCCCAGCTGCTGTGCCCACACGGGGCCAGAGCTGACCTGGAAGCCGCAGAACAAGAGGAGTTTCCACTCCTGGAGGGGCTTGCAAACCTCGCCCCAGACCGTGCTGTGGGTTCCACCGTCACCCTACCCTAATACCAGCTGAACTGAGGGGCACTGTCACCTTTTTACAGGTGAGACAACTGAGCCCAGGCAGCTGTTCTCACTGTCCTGCTGATGCCACAGCCCCCTCCCGCCGTGGTGGTTCTCGGCGTGCTCAGCTCCAGAGCATCAGGCAGACATTGCTCATTTTCAGTGCGTCTGATGCCATGTCCACACGGAAAGACCCAGCTCATTGCTAAGGATCGTCTGACCTCTGCTGGGCTGCCCATGCTACAGGGAGAAGACAATGACCATGGCCCAGGGCCGCGGCAGAATACACGCTTTCCTAGAGGAAGGGGCAGCCACACCAGCACGAGCCCTCAGGGAGGGGTGGCAGGGGGGTGGCAGACTAAGGAGTGTCCTCGGCAGGCCCGCCGAGGTCTGGCAGCCCAGCCCTGCCCCCTCCCCTCCAGAGGGGCTCTACTCTCCCACAGGGGACACACGAGGAGGAGCCTGGACCCCTGCCCTCCCGCCAGTGACAATCTCATGGCAGAGACTGAGCAGGTCCAAGAGACTGGCCGAGGGAAGCCGACAGCCCAAGGAGAGGGCCAGCCTCAGGGGTCTGGAGAAGAGGGGGGCCAGCCCCGGGGGGACTGTTAGGTCAGTGGGCAGGGAACTGTCCCAGGTCCTGAGCCACCCTGCTCAGGCTGTGACTGGGGGACGCGTAGCAGGTGCTGCTGACCCTGGTCACAGGTGGATGCTGGGAACGTGAAATAGTGGACTCAGGATTCAAGAGGATGTTGCCAGGAGGGGAACCAGATGGTTCTGCAGAGGCAGAGGTGGGGAGAGGAGCTCTTGGGGTGCCTGGCACACAGGTGCAGGGCTCCTCGGGGGCCACAGGCTCAGGATGGTTTAGGAGCCCAGCCCCGTCAGGAACTGAACAGCCTCTGGGCTGTCTCCACCCACTGCCACAATCACCAACAAATCCTCAGGCCACCACCACTTTCACATGCAGGGCAAGGCGTCCGTGAGGCTTGAGACAGCCCAACCCTGGAGCTCCAGCCAAGAACGGCAGCAAAGACCATAGAAGGATGGGAGGTGAGCATCCAAGAGGGGACGGCAGGGTGGGGGACATGACCATGACCTGTGCTGTGCACCTCCTGGAACCCAGCACTGCCC
>NW_007741295.1:1720-2682 GCF_000696425.1 Galeopterus variegatus | reverse complement strand
GAGACACCCCCTGCCCCACACAGGGACGATGCAGGCGGGTCCCCTGGTCCCAGCTCCATGCCCATGGGCCTGGCAGTGGTGCAGGGCTGGTGACCAGCAGCAGACACCGTCCCTAGCCCTGACCAGCCATCTCGGTGCTGGGTGCAGAGGCAGCAGGTGTGAAGGTCTCGGGGCCTCACAGCTGGACAACCAAAGCTCATTCTCCCCTTGGGCACCCCCAGCCCCATCGAGAGCTCGCAGGGAAGCATGTGGTGCCCTCCCCAGCTTCTCCCCTGGCCCCTTTGTTTAAATGGCACTTGGCATGATTTAGAGGTTAAAGGAGACACCTCCCCAACATCAGGTGACCTATCTGCTGCCTCCCTTGCCTGAAGCCCCCATCCGTCCAGGACCTCCCTGGAAGAGGCACCCCCCATCCACCCTGTGCCATGCCCGCCCCAACCTCGACCTCATAGGGCCCTGTAGGCCCCGGGGAGCCCTGGGCTTCTGCATGTGCCCGGCTCCTTCCCTTCCTTCCTCCAGTGCCTCACTTCCAGGTGGTCTCTCCTCCACTGTCACCTCCTCGAAGTCTTCCTTAGCCATCCTGGTCACCCCTGTTCACCCTGCAGCCCCCACCTTGCCTGATCCCACCCCAGGAATCGCTCCCACACACGCTGGTCAGTGCACTTGCTGCTGGTCTCTCCCCCAGGGTGTCGATGCTCCCCCGTGCCTGCTGCTGAACCCACACCTGTGACAGGGACCAGCCGAGCCTCCGCAGAGGGCTCAAAGCCTAGGAAGGCTCCCTGGAGGTGGTGACTCTCAGAGCAAACCTGGAAGAAAGGCAGACAATCCCACTGTTGCCTCGGGTTCCCATCAGTGAATGTGGGTCGTGGTGACTTGGTGGCCTACTGGGGTCGGAAGCCCGTGGGCACGTGGGGGTCATCCCTCCCACTGGACAAGTGACACTCTGAGGCTCAGGAGGGCAC
>NW_007741295.1:0-376 GCF_000696425.1 Galeopterus variegatus | reverse complement strand
TTCTGCAGAGAAGTCAGCTTGGATTTAGACAGGGATCCGTTTGGGGAGAATTGCCATCTAACAGTATCGGATCTTGTGATCCATGAACATAGAATGTCTTTCCATTCATTTAGATCTAATTTAATTTTTTTCAACAACATTTTGTGGTTCTCAGAGTACAAGTTTGCACTTCTTTGGTTAAACTTATTTCTAAATAATGTCCTATCTTTTATTCCTGATTTTAGTAATTTGAGTCTTCTCTCTTTTTTTCTCAGTCTAGCTAAAGGTTTGTCAACTTTGTGGAACTTTTTAAAGAACCAACTTTTGATTTTGTTTATTTCTCTATTATTTTCTATTCTGTAGGAGTATTTCATTAATTTCCTCTCTGGTCCTCATT
>NW_007741294.1:25614-26012 GCF_000696425.1 Galeopterus variegatus | reverse complement strand
TCCTCTACAGCTTGTAATGACTGTTAAGTTTGCCTGCTACTGTCTTCTCATTAATGATTAGCACACTGATAGATTATCAGCTAATATGATCTGCAAAATAGTATGTTGTATAGCAATTAATACACAGACCATGTATGAAATCCCTTTTGCCCTTTGTTTTGCCTGATATTGAGCAAAGTGATAGTAGAGAATCTGAGATTATTTTGTTTTTATTTTGAAAGGCCTACAGTATGCAGCCTTTCTCCAGGATAGCAACCCCAAACGATGTGAACTAATTTTGCACTATGTTATTTTACTTTAATTCTACATTTTTTGTGTGTATTGCATTTCTTTCTTACTTTAGGCTAGATTAGTTAACTCTTGCTAGAATTGTTTGTTAAAATGGTACTATCTTTCCA
>NW_007741294.1:19800-20094 GCF_000696425.1 Galeopterus variegatus | reverse complement strand
GTATTGAGTTCACACTCACATTCATCACTTCTGACTTGTAAAAATTATATAGCATGAACCAGTTTCAGAGCAGTGAGACATACACTTATGGTCTTGTGCAAATTTATAGTGGCACTGAATTTATTTGTGATTATAATATTTTTGTAACATTGTAAGTTTCATGGCACATGAGTTCCTGGGGAGAGATTTTTCTCTATGTCCATTTGTAGCTTTCGTGTTAGTGCTGAAAAATTTCCTCTACAGCTTGTAATGACTGTTAAGTTTGCCTGCTACTGTCTTCTCATTAATGATTAG
>NW_007741294.1:17667-18504 GCF_000696425.1 Galeopterus variegatus | reverse complement strand
CACTGAAACCTAATTTATAAACATTTTTTATATAAAAATTGAAATTGCTAAAATGCAACTTATATATGAGCTTTCTGCAATGGACATACCAGTGGCTGTTGTGTTAATACAGCCAACCACCACACACATATATTATGTCTATGTGGTGCCACTATGTCAGACTTTGTGGAGCAGATTTTTTCTAACACACACAATCAGGATTTTATGTAAAATCAATATTTTATGATTGCAGTCCAACTGAAATTACCAAAGTGAGTTTGCAGAGTATATATATCTGCAGGAAAAACTAGAAACAGTCATGTCTTTTTCCTTATTACTTTGGTCAATAAAGGCCACCAATTTCTTAAGAAAAAGCAAATCAGAGTTTACATTTTTGTAGGGTTTTCTACTGTATTCTAGCCATGACTATGGGTGTGGCTTAGAATATAGGAAGTTTGGAATATTAGTAAATCTTTTCCCTTCTGAAGGAATGGATGGTGCCACTCAGGTATGGTCAAGCTGTCGTCCATTGGAACCTCGATTCTAGAGAAGTCACTGCTTACTGAGTGCTATATGGAAGCCCATTTACTGGGACAGTAGTGACATCAGAGAAAATGAGGAAGCTGCTCACGTTGGAGGCAGTGTAGATAATGATTATAAAAAGAAAAATGGCAGTGGAGCCCAAGTTTGGAATGTCAGGATCCCTGCTGGAAATGGTCTTGCTTGTACAAGTGTGGGTTTTACCCTTGTTCATTTGGTTACCACATCTACAAATGAAGGTTGAGAATTAATTCATCACTGTAACAAATATTTTTAATGAAAGCTAAGAGTGGTATTTACAAAGAATGAATTATAAAC
>NW_007741294.1:14865-17080 GCF_000696425.1 Galeopterus variegatus | reverse complement strand
ACTGTAACAAATATTTTTAATGAAAGCTAAGAGTGGTATTTACAAAGAATGAATTATAAACTAAGAGGAGAACGGTCTTCCTGTTTATATGTAAATGGTATTGGCTATACAAAAAGGTGTCATAAATAACAACATGTTGAAGAAAGCCTGCACCTGCAGTCATGTTCTTTTATTTCTAGGAATAGCCACAATCAGGAAGTAAGCATACTTCGTTTTTTGTTTTTTGTGGTAATCACCTTTGGACAATGAGATTAAATCTTTAGTTTCACAATTTCAATTAATTTTTTCCAAATTCAGCAGATGGTGAGAATTTGACAACCTGTCAGAACATGTATATTCTGATTAATGGTTATTTTCAATAAAGCATCCAGTACCATGGATGAGAAGATAAAAATAGTGAACATCACTATTTATTACTATCCTCTCTGTTCCAACAGTGTGCCAAGTACTTATTATATATATATATTTTTTTTTTGTGTTTAAGTACTTATTATATATATATATATTTTTAAAGCAGAACAAAACAAACGTTTGTTTATTTGAAATGTTAAGCTATAGGTTGGTTTGGGGTACGCAGTTTACTGTAGAAATTATTTTTTAGATTATATTTTAAAATGAATGACAATGTTAGAACTGAGATTGACTTTGGGCTTATTTTGGACTGGTTTTGCTATCAGATCAACTTATATAGTATACTATTTAGGAAAGGATTACAAATTTAAAGAAGTAAGTTTCTAAATAATTTCCCCTTTTGTTTTAACTCAGTGAATGTCTAAAATTGTTTATAATGCCTAACTTCTGATGGACTTTAGTTTCAATTTTGTTCTTAGTCATTGCAGATATTGACAAAATGTCATATGAAATTATTTTGTATTTTTTGTAGGACCGGAAAACAGAAAATCATGACTGATATTGTTTTGGATGCCATTTGCCTGGAGAGGTGTTGATATGTGACCTTTGTTTTCATGTGTATCATTCCAAGTGTTTGTCTGATGAGTTCAGGCTCAGAGACAGCAGTAGTCCCTGACAGTGCCCAGTTTGCAGGGTAAGTACCTCTGAACTTTCTGTGCTGTTAGAGGGTTGGAATTAATTGATAATAGCTTCACAAAGATTTCCCAAATGGTCTTGCCAGGTTAATGGGTAAAGGACCTAGAGGGTGGGGGTTATCTGCTGAAATGATGATACTAATAAATGGGCATCACAGAACACATATACCGTCTTTCAGGGTATGGATTTTAAAAAGTTTTAATCACAAATATATTCTCTTCCCTTACTTTATACCTCTGGGCTATGTGACTACTTTAATGGATAGCCTTTGGTCATCAGAAATACTATACCATACCAACATCTGTGTGATATGTACTTTATAATGAACTACACAATTTATGCTATTCAGAAAACAAAGTTAGCAAAGGGCACATTGTTGGAAACATTCTTTATCTATTTCCCATTTTATATCCATGTAATGCTGCCTTTATTTTTGTTATATTGTGAGATAGTTCCTTTTTTGCTTGTATTTTATTTGGAGGGTGGAGGGATGGGAAAGTTATGTATAAAGAATTGTAATTACTTTAGGGGCTGGCCAGTTAGCTCAGTTGGTTAAAGGGCTGCCTTGTAACACCAAGGTTAAGGGTTTGGTTCTTCATACTGGCCAGCCTCAAAAACAACAACAACAAAAAAAGTTCTAATTACTTTATTTAAAGCAAAATGAAGATGCCCAGTAGGTAAAACAGGTACTTTCCGCAATTGTGTTCATTCATTTTCCCCTCTGAAGGATGTCTGTGCTGTGATTGCTGGTGGCAGAATGTGGTGTGTCTGTGCACATGAGTGGTGTGTGAAGACTAAACACTAGCAAAGGAGCTGCGCTGACAGCTATGATTTATTCTCCCATGGATTCGGATTGTGCATTCTAAAAGCAAATGTATATCTCCTGTTTTCTTATAAAAATTAATACTAGGGGAAGTAAAAAAATTAATGAGATCTTAAGAACAAGAGCACTAAGGTAGGAAAAATACAAAAGAAAGAAAAAAGCAGTGTCACTGGTGATATTGGGGATCATAACATGGATGCGGGGAATTAGGAAATACAGTTCTGGGTACACCTTTGTCTTTACAGCCATAGCATTTTAATATTTAACATTTAGTTCATATTGTCGTAGTAAAGAATTTAAACAAAAACAATTGGACTTTGAGGGTTAATTAAACTTTATTGTGGA
>NW_007741294.1:5525-13201 GCF_000696425.1 Galeopterus variegatus | reverse complement strand
AGACACAGGTAGATTGTTGTTGAAGAGTAGCCTATTAATATCAGATTAGATTTTGCTTTGATAAAAATTTGAGTAATATCCAGTTTCACAGCCTTGTTACTGAGAATTCTCCTTAATTTTTTTAAAAGGGAGATTAAAAAGGTTTTCTAATTTGTTGTAAAAATTTAAATAAATTGAGGATAAGAAAAACAAAATTCCCAGAAACTCTGTCACATAGTAGGTGACTATTCTCACAGACTTGTCTGTGTTTTTATATTTGTGTATCTATTTGTATCCAAATCTAAGTAACTTTACATACATTATTGCATGAAGCTAGTTTGTTTCTACCCAACAGTGTCCCAGACATTTTTTTTGTACGTTATAATTTAAAAGGGTATGCCATAATGTATTTAATTAGTTCCCCACTGATGCACATTTACATCATTTCCACCGATCTGCACTGAAGCTCTTCTGTCAAAGGTGACATTCATACTGCTGTGTCACAAACCATGTCCCATTTTCAGTTTCTGAAGAAGAGTCTTCCCATTATTTATTTTTATGCATGAAAGTGAAGTTTTTATCTTGTTTTAGTTTATTTTTCTGAAATAGCCATGAGTTATCCAGAAGAAAAAAAATGAGAAAACCATGCCTTTTAGTGAAAATTGTTTGTAAGACTGTATTTACATAAGGGAATATCTTTAAAACACAACATAGTTCATTGTGTTTTTCAGAAGGAAAGAAAATTTATTTATATACATCTATATAATTCTGTCTGATTACCTTTGGCAGAATGAGTTCATCAAAGTGGAATTCTTAAATTTAAAGGATAGTATGCACATTTGAATTTTTGATAAAAATCACCAACTTGTTCTTCACAAGGTTAAACCCGTTGCACCAGTGGTACATAAAGTATTTTTTAGTTTTTTGTTGCCAATTTAATAGGATAAAAATGGATGTCTCATTTTAATTTTGCGTAATTTTCATATATATAGTTTCCAGATCACAAAGTCATTTTATCCTTTGATGTCGTGGTTAGAGGCAGGCCTGTTTGTGTGCATGTGTGTACGTGCATGTGTGTTCATTCATATATGTGCACACATGCACTGTATGCTGACTGGCCTACAAGCCTGCCAGTGAAATTATACCATTTGAGTGATAACTACTGAAATTTTGTGGGTTTTTTAAGTACATAGGCAAAGTAGTATGTCATAAGAAACCGCAGGACCACCTGCTAGGTTGGCACCACCTTGCCTTTTAGAGCAAGGCTGTCCACTAGTCTTTTCTGAGAAGGTGGAAGTGATCTCTCTCTGTTGTCCCATATGAACACTGGCTACATGTGTCTGCTGAGGTCCCAAATGTGGCTTGTAGACTGAGGAACTGGAAAAAAATTTGCCATATGCAGTGTGTGGCTTCTGAACATCGTAGGCAGTGCAATTTTAGGATGTTCAGATTTGAAATGCCTGTACTACTCCAAGAGAAGCATCTTTTGGTATAACATGTCCTTGTGAGAGTGGCCTGATGTTTGTCTCCTTGACAGGCTGTAGTTACGATTTGGGAAAATTATAAAGGAAAGACATATAACCACTTGCTCCCCTGGTGTACATAGCAGATTCTACAGCAAATATTGTCCTGCACAGGTCAGTGGCTGTAACACCTCATAAAAAGTCAGAGGGTTAACTTCAGGGGAAAAAACTGTGTAGGAAAACAACGCATAGATTTTTTAGACAGTATAATTGCTACTTTCCAGGCTAACAATTCGGAGACCTTGTTTGAAAGTGGGCTCTGTTTCCTCCACCCTCTTGATGTGTGGGTACTCCTTACATAAATGAGTTCTGTTTTCGTAACTTAGAGGAGCTGTAGATTGATATTATTGCCTTCATTTAAATTCAGATAAGTGCAGTTTTATATCAGGACTAAAATGCATCATTAGGAGGCAGAAGTTGGGGCTCTAAGTTGTGTATGATGTGCTTTTACAGTAAGTGAATTGCACAGACAATAAGTGCAAATGAAGATCACAGAGATCTACTTGCTTTCTTTTCCACATTTGGGCCTCTGAAATGGAATACAGCTGCACTGAAATCCCTCCAAAGAGTCATACCTTAGGTTTTCAAAATTGCTTTATAACATAAAAATTTTCTATTGTTATTCTTTATATCATCTAACAAACTTTGGTTCACCGTGCATCCCATTTATGACACTTTATAACATAAAAATTTTCTATTGTTATTCTTTATATCATCTAACAAACTTTGGTTCACCATGCATCCCGTTTATGACATACTTCTTCTGACTTTTAAATGAAGGGATCACAGGAGAAAAAGTTACTTATTCGGGGTGATGGATAGGGGACATATTATTCCAGTATGTCTTTAAAAACTAGAAGATATTCATCCCCCCACAAGTGTTTCAGATGACATTTTTCTCTGAAAAATGGACCACATATTTAAAAATTTATGTTAATGTACAATTATATGGTGAATCAACTTAGCCCACTTATAAAATACAGAAATATAAGAAATAGATAAGGAAATAAGAATCTATGTGGGAGAATTTTATTAGTAACTTCAAAACAGTTTGGTTCTCCATCAAATCCAAAAAGTTCTACCCCATTTGTAGCAGTGGGTTTTTGCCTCCTGTTCTTGACCATCGCGTGTCTGCCAAGGTCGAGAAGGAGAGTTGTGTACTGGTACTTCCACATTAATAGGAGCGACTCCTAAAATGTCCTTACTGCTGCAGCTTCTTTTTAAAATGTATAGAATGAAGATAAATATGTTGCAGGAAACTTAATATTTTAAACATAGATGTATAGAAAGAAGTCTATAGAAAGCATTTAAAATTAACTTTTAAATTGGATGTTAATCCGCATGTACTTTTTTTCCCACGTGGATTATAGTACACCCATTAGGCAGATACTGAAAATGAAGGAACTTAACTAATCTATTAAAACTCACCATTAGGAGTCTACCTAGAGTTGTATCAACTGGGCACATACTGACTTGTCATTGTTGACTAATTGTAATCCATAATTCCACATGGAATATAGTATACCCATTAGACAGATACTGAAAATGAAGGAACTTAACTAGCCATTAGAGTTGTATCAGCTGGGCACGTATTGACTTATCGGGTCAGCTGCCGGCCGACCTGTACAGCCCTAGCCTCGATCAGCTGGGCACGTATTGACTTATCGGGTCAGCTGCCGGCCGACCTGTACAGCCCTAGCCTTGTTATCAGTCTTTCCCTAGGTGTCCCTTCTGGTGGGCGGGCAGATGGCCTGGATTCCTCTTTCCCTCCTGTCCCCATTGGAAGGAGATGGGGGAAGAGAGCCACGGAGAGAGGTGAGCACAGCTGCTGGCCCCAACCAGCCGGTTAAAGTACACGGGGGGACATCCAGTTCTGTTCCTTTGTAACACTCACCGGGAAGGGAGGTTTTTACATCCTCCAATCAGCTTAAAGGTTACGAGAGCATGCATCCTGTCCCAATGCCTAGCTATTGCAGTCACGCTTGTGGGCCCATAATGCCGCCACCTATAGTGTCACTTAAGGTGGCGTTAGTTTTTAAGGCCCGACATTGACTTGTCATTGTTGACTGAGTGCTGGGTGAGTTGCATTTGAGACTTTTTTTTTTTTTGTCCTTTTTGAGACCAGCCACACCGCGCTCATCCAGTGAGCGCTGTGAGCGCACCGGTCATCCCTATATAGGATCCAAACCCACGGTGGGAACACTGCTGCGCTCCCAGCGCCGCACTCTCCTGAGTGCCCCACGGGCTCGGCCCACTTTTTTTTTTTTTTGCATTTGAGACATTTATACTGTGACTTTTTGTTGTTGAGGTAGCTGGAGAGAAAGTCATGATGAAAGCTGGCTGTGGAAACTAGAGCTAGAACCTTATCTCTGAATCTAGTTTTCATGCTTTTGGGTATATAGGCAGTAAACATTTTTAAAATTTCTAAAAGTAGAGAGAATGCTCATTAAATGTTTAGAATGAAATGGGACCAAATGCGAAATGAAAATATTTCAAACATAAATTTGTTATTGTGTACCTACTATGAAACTGCTCTTGCTTTCTGGCCAGTCTTGTTTTCTTAGTGTGGGGAATTTATTAATATTCTCACCCCAGAAATAAGGTAAACCTTTACTTCAAGATACACATTAGCAAATCTAGAATAGAGCTTTGATTTTTAAATAGAAGAGGAGTAGAAGCCACTATTTTTTTAAGTAGTAGACAGTCGTAATACTGAAAAGTACTTGTTGGGCCGGCAGGATCAGGAAGACTGGAAAGCAGCAACAAAGTAGCGAAGGAGCCTCCATCTTGTTTACTCCCCCTCCCCCCCTTACCCTCCACTTAGGTGGGAACTGGAAACTGAACCCTGCTCAATTCCATACCATATATGGGCAAAAAACTCACCAACAGCCCTCCCCTATAAATACCTGTTTGTATCCACCCTGGGTGAAACTTCCCTGGCCTCACACCCTTGCGAGCTGTGGGACCTTGCCCGAGAGCGCTTCCATTAAAGCTTGCCTCGAACCCTTTGCCTGGCTCCTTTATTACTTACCACTGTCGATTTGAACTAGACATCTGGTGCCGAAACCCAGGAGGAGTTTGAGGCCCTGCTCCAGTGGGAGGCCTCCCTCCTCTCAGTAGCAGGATCTCATTTGAGTCCCATGCCTCGGGACACCGGGTAAGTTCCCGATTCTGTGTCCCAATCCAGGTGGCCCTGCCCAAAAACGTGGCCACGTCAGGGCAGCTCCACTGAGTCACCAAGTGACTCCTGTCTGGTGCCTGAAGGTGGCGAGATGTCCCCATCTTCACGGTAGCCTCTTTTAATCCATCTGCAGCCCGGGAATCCAAACGGGGACACCTATTTGAATCCCTGGCCTGTCCGACAAGGAGTCGTGGAAACTGCCCAACAAAAATCTAACCCTAAAACTCCTTTTGGGCTGACTGCTGGTCAGCCTCTCACAGGATTTGAGGACCACCTCAGGCATTGCCATTCGGGGGTGAGGGGGGCCAGACCCCCCTATATCATTTAAACAGTCAGTCTCAATGACTCCTTCAGGGCATTTCTGGCTATCAGGTTTTCACAAATTTAAATAATTTCTGTGGTCGCCAGGACAAGTGGTCCAAAGTTTTTACAGGCAGTGGTACAAAGTTTTTACAGGTGGGCTTTTGGAGGCTACAGTCTTGCACCTTTTTCTTGTACCCTCTAGTGCAGGATTTAAGACTTATTAATGATGCCATAGTCCCACTCCATCTGGTCGTCTCCAATCTGTATACCCTGCTCTCCAATATCCCCCCTACCACCTCCCACACTTCCGTTTTGCATCTCAAAGATGCTTTCTTCTCTGTCCCCCTTCATCCAGACTCTTATTTCCTTTTTGCCTTCACTTGGGAGAACCCTGACACACATACTTCACAACAACTTACCTGGACTGTTTTGCCACAAGGCTTTAGAGATAGTTCCCATCTTTTTGGCCAGGCTTTAGACAAAGATCTTAACCTTTGCACTCTGAAGTACAGCACCCGCCTCCAATATGCAAATGACTTCCATCTTTTCAGTCCCTCATTATCCTCTTCCCTAGAGGATACTGCCACCCTTCTCAATTTCCTTGGGTCTAGGGGTTATCGGGTCACTCCTTCCAAGGCTCAACTTTACACCTCCACAGTTACTTTCCTAGGCATATCCCTAACCCCCACTTCCAAGTCTCTTATAGGGAACCATATCTGCCTCCTCCGGGATCTCTAACCTTCCCAGAGTGCCAACGACATCCTCTCCTTTCTGGGCCTTGTGGGTTTCTTCCGACAGTGGATCCCCAACTTCGCCCTCCCGCGGACCCTACAATCTGACAACGGCCCAGCCTTCACTTCCAGTGTCAACCAGCAGGTCTCTAAAAGTCTGAACATCACCTGGAAACTCCACATCCTTTGCCATCCCCAATTCTCGGGTAAGTTTGAATAAGCCAATGGCCTCCTCAAGGAACATCTTACTAAACTTTCCCTCAAGACCCGCTTATCTTAGCTAACCCTCCTCCCGTTGGCACTTACAAGGCTTAGGGCCACTCCTAGGGGACCATCAGGCCTCAGCCCTTTTCAGCTCCTCTACAGACGGCCCTTCCTGCTTCTATCCTAACCCCCTCCCTTTTTATCCTACCTACCCTCCCTTACCCTTTTAAGGGCCCTTTTGTGGGCTCACGCTGACTCAGTTACTTCCACTTCTAGGCTTAAACCCCAGGGGATAGCATCTTACTGAAAGAACCACATCCCCAAACCCTATAGCCCAGGTGGACTGGTCCCTACATGGTGGTTCTAACCACCCCCACAGCCACAAAACTCCTGGGACACTGTCCCTGGGCACACCTTTCCAAACTTAAACGTGCCCACTGTGAAGCCCCTTCCCAAAATGTATGGACAACCCAGCCCTTAGGGCCTAACCGGGTTAAGCTCTCATGTCACCATTCTCCTCCTGACTCTGTCTCTTAGTCCCACCACTACTGATTCAGGATACAGATGGAGATTTTATTTAACAGAAACCTGGACAACTGATCATCAAACCCATACTAGGCTTCTTTCTACCACTGATTGCCAACCGCAGGGATGCCAGGCCTCAGTTAATTTTTTTTTAAATTTTATTTTGTCAATATACAATGTGGTTGATTATTGTGGCCAATTACCAAACCCTCCCTCTGACATTCTTTGTCAGGTGTCTATTTTGCCCGCTCTCTCCCAACAATGTCCTTTCTGTTTGCTTGTCCTATCAACTTCAAGGAATTGTAATTGTTGTGTCTTCTTCCCTCACCCCCCCCCCCAGGTTGTTTGTATATTTATTTATTTATTTATTTTTAGCTCCCACAAGTAAGTGAGAGCATGTGATATTTCTCTTTCTGTGCCTGACTTGTTACACTTAATATAATTTTCTCTAGGTACATCCATGTCGTTACAAATGGGAGTATTTCATTCTTTTTTATAGCAGACTTGTATTCTATTGTGTAGATATACTACATTTTCTGTATCCACTCATCTGATGATGGACATTTGGGCTGGTTCCAACTCTTGGCTATTGTAAAGAGTGCTGCAATGAACACTGGAGAACAGGTATACCTTCGACTTGATCATTTCCATTCCTCTGGGTATATTCCCAGCAGTGGGATAACTGGGTCTTATGGTAGATCTATCTGCAATTGTTTGAGGAACCTCCATACCATTTTCTATAGAGGCTGCACCATTTTGCAGTCCCACCAACAATGTATGAGAGTTCCTTTTTCTCCACAACCTCGCCAGCATTTATCATTCACAGTCCTTTGGATATTAGCCATGCTAACTGGGGTGAGATGGTATCTCAGTGTGGTTTTGATTTGCATTCCCCAAGTGCTGAGTGTTGTTCAGCATTTTTTCATGTGTCTGTTGGTCATTCGTATATCTTCCTTTGAGAAATGCCTATTTAGCTCTTTTGCTCACTTTTTAATTGGCTTACATGTTTTTTTCTTGTAAAGTTGTTTGAGTTCCTTGTATATTCTGGATATTAATCCTTTGTCAGGTGTATATTTTGCAAATATTTTCTCCCACTCTGTTGGTGGTCTTTTAACTCTGTTGTTCCTTTTGCTGTGCAGAAGCTTTTTAGTTTGATATAATCCCATTTGTTTATTTTTCCTTTGGTTGCCTATGCTTTTGGGGTCATATTCATGATGTCTGTGCTCAATC
>NW_007741294.1:3291-4921 GCF_000696425.1 Galeopterus variegatus | reverse complement strand
CTGGGTCATATGGTCTGCAATTGTTTGAGGAACCTCCATACCATTTTCTATAGAGGCTGCACCATTTTGCAGTCCCACCAACAATGTATGAGAGTTCCTTTTTCTCCACAACCTCACCAGCATTTATCATTCACAGTCCTTTGGATATTAGCCATGCTAACTGGGGTGAGATGGTATCTCAGTGTGGTTTTGATTTGCATTCCCCAAGTGCTGAGTGTTGTTCAGCATTTTTTCATATGACTGTTGGCCATTTGTATATCTTCCTTAGAGAATTGCCTACTTAGCTCTTTTGCCCATTTTTTAATTGGGTTGCTTGTTTTTTTCTTGTAAAGTTGTTTCAGTTCCTTGTATATTCTGGATATTAATCCTTTGTCAGGTGTATATTTTGCAAATATTTTCTCTCACTCTGTTGGTGGTCTTTTAACTCTGTTGTTCCTTTTGCCGTGCAGAAGCTTTTTAGTTTGATATAATCCCATTTGTTTATTTTTCCTTTGGTTGCCCATGCTTTTGGGGTCATATTCATGAAGTCTGTGTCCAGTCGTGCTTCCTGAAGTGTTTCTCCTATGTTTTCTTTGAGAAGTTTTATTGTTTCAGGGTGTATATTTAATTCTTTAATCCATTTTGAGTTGATTTTAGTATATGGCAAGAGGTATGGGTCTAGTTTCATTCTCCTGAATATTGATATCCAGTTCTCCCAGCACCATTTGCTAAAGAGGCAGTCTCTTCCCCAGTGTGTAGGCTTGGTGCATTTGTCAAAGATCAGATGGCAGTGTGTGGGTTGATTTCTGGATTCTCTACTCTATTCCATTGATCCAGTGTGTCTGTTTTTATGCCAGTTCCATGCTGGTTTGGTTATTATACCTTTGTAGTATAGTTTAAAGTCTGGTAGTATTACGCTTCCAGCTTTATTTTTCTGCTCAGAATTGCTTTGGCTATGCGTGGTCTTTTGTTATTTCGTATAAATGTCTGGATAGATTTTTCCATTTCTGAGAAAAATGTCATTGGAATTTTGATATGGATTGCATTGAATTTGTAGATCGCTTTGGGTAGTATGGACATTTTCACAATGTTGATTCTTCCAATCCAAGAGCATGGGATATCTCTCCATCTTCTAGTGTCTTCTTTAATTTCTCTCAGCAGTGGTTTGTAGTTCTCATAGAGATTTTTCACATCTTTGGTTAACTCAGTTCCTAAGTATTTTATTGTTTTAGTGGCTATTGTAAATGGGCAATCTTTCTTGATTTCTCTTTCTGTATGTTTACTATTGGAGAATAGAAATGCTACTGATTTTTGTGTGTTGATTTTGTATCCTGCTACTTTGCTGAAATCATTTATCTACTCCAAGAGTTTTTTTCGTAGTGGCTTTAGGCTGTTCAATATATAAGACCATGTCATCTGCAAAGAGGGACAGTTTTACTTCATCTTTTCCAATCTGGATGACCTTTATTTCCTTCTCTTCTCTGATTGCTCTCGCTAGTACTTCCAACACTATGTTGAATAGGAGTGGTGAGAGTGGGCATCCTTGTCTAGTTCCTGTTCTTAAAGGAAAAGCTTTCAGCTTTTCCCCATTCAGGATGATATTGGCAGTGGGTTTATCATATATGGCTTTAATTATGTTGAGATACTTTCC
>NW_007741294.1:0-2002 GCF_000696425.1 Galeopterus variegatus | reverse complement strand
TTCCTTTCTGGCTTTTAGGGTTTGTGATGAAAAGTCTGACGTTAGTCTGATTGGGTCTACCTTATAGGTATTTTTATGCTTCTCTCTTGCAGCTTTTCAGATTCTCTGTTTGTCTTTGAATTTTGCCAATTTGGCTATAACATGTCTTGGAGAAGACCTTTTTGGGTTGAATATGTTTGTGGATCATTGAACTTCCTGAATCTGAAGATCTGTGTCTTTTCCTATACCTGGGAAGTTTCCTGCCACTATTTTCTTGAATGTGTTTTCAATGCAATCTCCTTTTTCCTCCCCTTCTGAAATACCCATAACTTGGATATTTGAGTGCTTAAGATTATCTGATATCTCTCAGATTTTCTTCAATGTTTTTAATTCTTTTTTTGTGTGTGTCTACCTGTGTTATTTCAAACAGCCCATCTTCAAGGTCAGAAGTTCTCTCTTCTGCTTCTGCAAGCCTCCTGGTTAAACTCTCTGTTGTGTTTTTTTATTGGGTTGAATAAATTCTTCAACTCGGCAAGCTCTGCTACATTCTCTTTCAGGGCATTGATTTACTTGTACATTTCTTCTTTCAGGTCCTGTATACTTTTCCTTGTTTCATCGTGTTGTCTAGCTGAGTTTTCTTGTCTCTCGTTTAGTTTCCTTAGAATTATCACTCGAAATTCCTTGTCAGACATTTCAAGGGCTTATTGTTCTATCGGATCTAGATCTTGAGAGTTATTACCCTTTGGTGGTGTACTTTCTTGATTTTTCATATTTCTGGTATCTTTCCTTTGATGTTTATTCATTGTGGCAGGGGATTTCATGGTCCACTTGTTTGATACTATTGTCTGGCTAGGATGCTGCTTGGGCTGCCAATTTTGTATGGCTGCCTCAGTGTCTGCTCGGTTGCCCACTAGTGCCTCAGGTGTGTGGTCAACCTTGGGTCTTGGGCCTCTCTGGGGAGGTGCATCTCTGATCAGGAAGCACTTGGCCAGGCTGGGGATGTAGTCGGGTGGCAGCGGTGAGGCCTACCCGCTGGGTCATGTGATGTCACTGCAGGGTGCATTGTGTCCCTGGAGCTTCTGCTTCTCCGTCTGGGCACCTCTCTGATCTGAGCACACTCAGCCCAGGTGAGGATGGAGTCGGGCGGCAGCTCCGTAGCCTACCTGCTATGTCATGCACTGGCACCTCATGGCGCATCGTCTCTGCAGAGCTTGCGCTTCTCCGGCTGGGTGCCTCTCTGATCCGAGCACATGTGGCCAGGCTGGAGATAGAGTCGGGTGGCAGCAGCAATGCCTACCTGTTGGGTCATGCCCTGGCACCCCAGGGGGCATGGTCTCTGTGGAGCTTCTCCTTCTCTGGCTGGGCGCCTCTCTGATCTGTGCGCAGTTGGTCGGGCTGGGGATGGAGTCGGGAGGTGGCAGCGGTGGCGGTGGCTGCAAGGCCTACCTGCTGGGTCACGCACTAGCACCGCAAGGCGCGTTCTTAGTTAATTTCTCTATCCCTGCTTTTAACTCTGCCTTGTGTGGAAGCTCTAATGTCTCTGTTTTGTTTATGACCAAACACATTACAACTTGTGTAGAGGTTTCATAAAGTAAATGTACCTCATAGGGCCTGGTTTTCCAAAGCCTTGCAGTTTCAAATATTGACCTTGTAAAGGACAGGAAATTTCCCCCAGGCTATTGAGTATCTGTTGCAAGATAAGAATTGTAACACAACAAGGTTGCTGGCTCGAAAACAGACAAGTTACTAATTAGTATGTAAAGTTACTAAAAAGCTGCTAGAGGGAAAAGGAATGTTTGCTAAATCAAGCCTTTGTTAGTGGGTCACTTAATTGCCTAACAGAATGTCATCTGACTTGACTTACTGAATGTTACCAGCTTCTATTGTTAAACTTGCTAAACTGTACTTAGCAAAACCCCACCGATGTCTCTTCCTGTAACTTTGTGGTCTGGAGAATAAATTCAGGAAGAGAACCCCAATTCGTGGTTAATTTCCCAAATGGAAGAAATGCCTCACACTTGAG
>NW_007741293.1:25778-26014 GCF_000696425.1 Galeopterus variegatus | reverse complement strand
TGTCCTCCCATCGATCCTGTGAAGGAAGGATAGTAGCCTGGAGATGAATATAAGCCCATGTGTTTCATCTGGCATGGAATTACTATAGAGATCCACATGCAAAACTCAGTTCGTCTTTGGCTGCTGTTTTTAGCTCTATACCTTTATTCTTTTCCCAAAATTTAAAAAGTATTTTTGGAAGAATAGGGTCAAACAGAATGCACCTTTTTTTGGATCTATGGTTAAATATGATGAAA
>NW_007741293.1:19566-20072 GCF_000696425.1 Galeopterus variegatus | reverse complement strand
GAAAGAGAAACAGCTGGTAAAGAGAGCATCAGGTCGGTGATGAGTGAAGCCCAGTGAAGGTGTTTAAGAGGAATCAGACACAACTGGAGAAAACATCTGTGATTTTCACAGCCTCATCAATTCCAGAATAATACAAGAAAAGGGCTAGATGTGAGAGCATTTTCTGACAACTTACTTGTAAATGAGTGAACTAAAGAAAAAACAAACAGAATGACAGGCAGAAAACAAAAGTCATCTCTGCACCATCGAAGACGTTTCTGGAGGCATCAGTCCAGATGTACAACCACCCAATCTAAAACAAGGTGGCCCTGTATCGAAGGTTCTGGGGACACACCCCTCTGCACCCCACACTGGCCCCCATACTCCTGGTGGGGATCTGAGCACTGGGGAGGCTCATTTTCTCCAAGAAGCCATAGGAGCTGGCAAACCAGGAAAGGCTGAAAGAGGGTTGCTGATACAAGCTGAGATAAAGAGTCATGGGACCCTGGGAAGACAAACAGCATTCT
>NW_007741293.1:13127-13939 GCF_000696425.1 Galeopterus variegatus | reverse complement strand
AACCACACACATGCACATACATGCACACACAATGACAGGTGTATGTCAAAAGGTCACAGGGATCAACTGAAAGAGTTTTCTATGGCCCGAGCTGGAATAATTTTATCAACAATATAAAGTAGTATTAGGTTACAAATCAAAGTATAAAATACATATCCACAATCTCATATTGACATGAATGACTAAATAAACAAATAAACAGGATGCATGAATTTCCTTTTGCTGCTTTAGAAAATGACCACAATGNGGTGGTCTCTATCCAGGACATGCTGGTGTAGTGGTTGAGAGAAACAGAAAAGATGCAGAAACCTGGGAAGGCTCATAATGTTATAATGTTTCAGTGAGAAAGTGACCTATGTCTCTCCCATTCATGTGTTTTGGCCAAGAATGTTAGAAAGTGAGCTGCACTGGGAAGGATCTTTCTCTCCTAAATTGTGAATTATGCACTAAATAATCGATGCACAGTTGTTGTCTTTGAGGAGCATGATTCTATGCCCAAATAACTNATCATGTAATAAGAAACCAAGTTCAAAAATGGTTAGTGTTATTTTTTTAAAAATTCAGGTGATAGCAGGAGAGTGTAAGTGAAGGACAGCAGAATCTGCCACCCCAAAAATGCCACCTAAGGATAATTTTGAGCTAAATACACTTTTTAAAGAAAGAAAAGAAAAGCAAGCAAGCAAGCAAGAGCTGGTGCAACAAAGGTGGTTTATCCTTCCCTTTTTCTTCCTGAACACAGGGGATAAACCCCCCATATGGAATGTGTTCTCCTTGCCCCAGAAGGAAAGTAACATTTGTATCATCAAGAAAAA
>NW_007741293.1:10630-11025 GCF_000696425.1 Galeopterus variegatus | reverse complement strand
GAAAAATCCTTAACCCAGAGAGATTTCATAAATACCTGAAATTGCATATAATTATCAAAGAAATGGAATTATTAAGCTAGCAATTACCTTTTCTGTGGATCTCAAAATAACATGCTTTAAAAAAAATGGAACTCATTTAGCATAAATGTGCAAACACCTAGAGAGATATAAAGCTTACATCTTGGCCTGAGGCAAATGCTTTATGGATTTAGGATAGAGTGAAGTGATTGGCTTAGAGTCATTAAATGTACGGGATTAAACAGTTGTATTATGGAAAATCTCATCACATAATCACCACAAAGCATTATTTTCTGAAGTGATAGAATGCTAATGTAAATAGAGAAGAACATGAAAATGGAGTCAAATTACAGATTATCAGGATGTGTTTTAAAAAG
>NW_007741293.1:8337-8608 GCF_000696425.1 Galeopterus variegatus | reverse complement strand
CACAACAATAAACCACGTTCCTAGTGTGCACCTTGATATGACGTGAACACCAGAAGGGTATTTTACCTCTGGATTCATTGCAAGAATTTATACACTCAGTCTAATTATGGAAAATATCAGACAGCTCCCAGTTGTGGGATACTCCACAAACAGCCTGACAAGTAATCTTCAAAACCACCAAGGTCATCAAAAACAAAGGAAAGTTTGAGAAAATTCTCAGCCAAAAGAAGCCTGAGGAGATAAAAGGCATCATGTGATCCTGAATGAGGTC
>NW_007741293.1:5664-6563 GCF_000696425.1 Galeopterus variegatus | reverse complement strand
ATCAAAGTCTGGAAAGCAGAAAAGCACAATAAATGTTTGGAGAACCGTGGAAAATAATGCCATTCCCAACAATAATAAGAGCCAACATTTATAGATCACATGCTGTATGGAAGACACCATTCATGTGTTACCAGAGAATCAGGATGTTTAAAGGAGAGTAGTAGATGATATTTCTGCACATGTGGTTCTTTTAAGGTCCTTCTTAAAGTTCCTGAAAATTGATCAAAGGAGATAGTTTGGTGTTCCCTAGTCTTAATT
The DNA here is from genome assembly GCF_000696425.1 of Galeopterus variegatus. Lineage (NCBI taxonomy): Eukaryota > Metazoa > Chordata > Mammalia > Dermoptera > Cynocephalidae > Galeopterus > Galeopterus variegatus. The sequence continues at coordinate 6,305 of NW_007741293.1, read as the reverse complement.
ATTTTCAGGTGCAATGATAAGAATATTTTGCTCACTTACCCTAAATATTTAGATTCTTCACATAGTAGGTCGATGTTCTTCCTAGGGTTTTATTTTCATCCACTGCAGTTATATGGTAGTCGGTGTTAAGTACAAAAACACTGATTGTTCTGTTATAGGAAACCAAAGTTAAGATGCTAATAGAAAAATAAGGGACCCGCTTTAGGGGGAAATCTTCACAATGGCTTTGGTTTATAAATGTCAAGCCCACTGGTGAAACTGACATGTTTATGTTCTAAAATGAGCTCTTTGATCAAGGTGTATGTTGGGATGTTAAGATGTGTGGAAGACTGAGTATACCTGTGGCTGAATAATTGCATGTGTGTAACTGTGTGTGAAAGTATATGCTTGCATGTTTATGTGCACGTGTGCCTGAAGGGGAGAGAGGGAAATAGCTCATCAGTTGATGTAGGCATCTGCGCTGCTGTAACAAAAGACTGCAAACTTTCAGCAGCTTGTGGCAACAGAGCTTCTTTCGATTTTCTGAACTTTATGTCAATCTTGGCTTGACTTGGTTCTTTCCTACATTTTTTCTTTTGGTGGTGGTCTCTATCCAGGACATGCTGGTGTAGTGGTTGAGAGAAACAGAAAAGATGCAGAAA
>NW_007741293.1:3074-3783 GCF_000696425.1 Galeopterus variegatus | reverse complement strand
CACTTTTATTTTCACCATGAGTTTTCTTAATAAAGATGTATAAAAATGCCTAGCAAAATACAATATTAAATTAGTTCCCGTTTTTAAGTACATTGTGATTTCATCTCGAACTCACAGAGATTGTTCGGGAGGGAACATATTCTATCCGTGGAAAGTTCTAATATAATGGGAGAGACTCATGTAAATATAATAGGATTTGTCTTTTATTTCTGAGAACAGAAACATTTGAATAATAAAATTCACAACCAAAATTGCTTATGTGAGGTTATGCAGTGCTCTGGGACTCTAATAAGTAGTAAAAACATATGTTGTAGTCCTATAAAATCTTTAGATTTATTTTGATTCCCACCTGAGAATGTGTGAAATCAATTCTTCTTAATTCCAGCAAAACAAGGAAGAGGATTTATGGTTCATATTTTTCTTTCAGTCTGTCTTCCAAAGCTGGGCAGAAATAAGTAAGAAAATATACAGATATGCCTATTATTTTTATTATTACAATAAANAGTTAAAGTTAAGAATAGGGAAATTATGGTGTGAAAGAAATAGAAATTATACACAGAATAACCATCAGGTTAAAGATCTTATTTAACAATATGTGGATGTTAAATAAAGATGCACATAAAGCACATAAAGATATTTCTAAAAGTCATCATGTAATAAGAAACCAAGTTCAAAAATGGTTAGTGTTATTTTTTTAAAAATTCAGGTG
>NW_007741293.1:0-286 GCF_000696425.1 Galeopterus variegatus | reverse complement strand
AGAGAGAGAGAGAGAGAGAGAGAGAGAGAGAGAGAGAGAGAGAGAGAGAGAGAAATAAAGACAGCCCAGGGTTATAAAAAAAATGGAACAGTGAGACAAAAATAGAATATACTCTAGCAGATAGAAAAAATGACATATAACTGAGAAGGTATAACATGTACATGGCTAAAAATGATATTGGAATCTAAAGAAATAATTAAAATAATCTGTATTTATGCCATTCAGAGAAATAAATTCCAAACAAATTATGACCCAGACATAAAGTAAAACTTCAAAATTATTAGAA
>NW_007741292.1:24943-26017 GCF_000696425.1 Galeopterus variegatus | reverse complement strand
CGAGGGTTGCGATCCCGTTACCGGTCAGTAAAAAAAGACAAAAAGGAAAAAAAAAAAGAATATATAAATATTTCTCCATGGCATTAAGTCATCTTCTATAACATTATATTAAAAGGTTGCAGAATGGTCCATGACAGGTTGTACTGTACTTAACCAATCTCTCTACTCCTGTTCCTCACTAGTTAAAATACTACAGTGAATAGCTATGTGTTCTTGTAAACATGTAGAACTACTGAGTCCAAAGGTATGCACATCTTTAAGGCTTTTGCTTTATGGCCTCTCATTACTCCTCAAAATGCTTATATCGATTTACATATCCATTCTTGCCCATTTTCCTGTAGCCTTGTCAATTCTGGGTGATCAAATTTTAAAAAGACTATATAAAGAAAATAGTAGCTTACTTAAAGTTTTTACTAACGAGCATGCACATTTAAAAATATGATTATATGTATTTCTTTGAGGAAATTTCTTGTTCATATTCTTTGCTCATTTTTCTACTAGGGTGTTCATCTTATTGTTGAGAGCTCTCTATATTAAAGATATTAAGCTACTATCTTTGGTATACATTCTTTTTGTTTTAATAGGGCAGATTAATAAGAAGTGTTTGTGCTAATTTTGATGTCTTAGTTAGTGGCAGGGTTAGTAGTAGTAGTTAATAATAGGGGCAGATGTTGATAGAATAGTCCAGAACTTGAAATAAACAGATACCAAGAAGAAAGGGGAAAATTCCCTTCTCTTTGTATTGAAGACACTTCTTTTCTAAATATCTTAGAGTAGTGCATCAATAAACAGCATTCTTCCTGCTTTTTGACATCTGAGGGGATGAGCTGGACTATCTCCACATCAAAGATGGGGGAAATTGAGGCAAAAAGCAAGATATTAAATAAGGCAATGACAATGAGAATGGGACCTGACTCTCCTCTAGTTGCCATTCTGTAGTGTGTTCATTTGCCCTTATGTGTTTGTGTCCATATAGACTGAGATCCCCTAGCCAAGCATTGTGAAGTTACATTCATTTTAGTATCCTGAGAGTTTAGTATGATGTCTGGCACATAGCAGAAGTTCAGAAAATGG
>NW_007741292.1:0-24632 GCF_000696425.1 Galeopterus variegatus | reverse complement strand
CATTTTAGTATCCTGAGAGTTTAGTATGATGTCTGGCACATAGCAGAAGTTCAGAAAATGGTCATTGACTCAATGCTTTAACCACACTCCTTTCCCCTTTTTCTTATTCTTTGTAGCTCCCTACAGTCACTTAATCCGGAGGTATTGGCAAACTCCCTGTGTTCCCCTGAGATGACACATGGAGGTCCCTGTGCAGAAAATAACCCATCACCCACGTGAGGACTCGGTGTCATTTCTGCTGTGCTGGAGGAGATGACACATGGAGGGCCCTGTGCAGAAAATAACCCATCGCCCATGTGAGGACTCGGTGTCATTTCTGCTGTGCTGGAGGACTGCCCTTTATTCCCACAGGAATGCTGGTGTCCAGACTCAAGGCGTGAGGGGGCCTCCTCCTTGTCACACCTCACCAGCCCCTAGGTTCCCTATGAAGAGGACTCACCTGAAAGCCTCTAGCCCCTTATATAAGCTGTTTTGCGTGTCGCTGCTGGCTGACAGGAAGTCATTGAACATCAGGCGAGCCAGAGATTTCTGGACCATCTTGCAAAAGGGCGTGTGAAAGATCATAAACTGTAAATCGTCCAGGGTGAAAGGTCGATCGATGCCGGCTGGAAGAGGAAATTTGAAGGCAAGGGTGTGGCGTGTAGATGAGCCATATAGACCCACTCTCTGAGGTCCAACTGTGCTGAGGGACCCTAGGCCTCCCAGAGAGCTAGTCCCACCTCCAGCAAACACACATAAGGTTTGTTCATTCATTTCACACACATTTACTAAGCAGCCTCTACGTATAAGGAAAGAAGGGCAATCGATGAACATCTTTGTATCTACTCTTGCCATCCTCTATGGCAGATGCTTTCTGCAAATCAGCCTTGCATTGTATTATTTTTCTCCATTTTCCAGAGGAGGATGCAGAATCTCCAGAATATGGGCTGGCCCGGTGGCGCACTGCTACAGTGCGCCACTTGGGAGTGCGGCGGCGCTCCCGCCGAGGGTTCAGATCCCACATACAGACTGGTTCCCGCTCACTGGCTGAGCGAGGTGCGGGCGCAACACCGAGGGTTGCGATCCCGTTGCAGGTCACGACAAAAAGGAAAAAAAAAAAAGAATCTCCAGAATATTAAGTTATGGTCCAAGGTCACCCAACTTGAAAAAGCCTGGCTTTGGATTTCAGCTCAGATGTCTGTGCCTCCACACTATGGACTGTCTCTCACTCTGAAGAGGAGGACAATGCAACCTGTGCCTTTAGGGACACTCACAATTTAGTGCTGTGATCCAAAGCAGCATCCGTCAAATTCTATGTGAGCATAAGGAGTAAAATTAAAATGCCATATGAATTCAGAGGAGGCGAGAGTAATTAGACAATAGCAATTTTACAGTGGACAGGCAGAGGCAGAGAGGTCCAGTAGACTCCTTACCCATAGGATCGCCTCTGGAAGGTGATGTCCTGCCCAGTGCAGTGGAAAAGAGCAAGAAGTGGCTCCTTATACCACCCTAATATTTATTTGCTTCTTTTTTGATTGTGAAAGCTGTATACATTTTTTAGCAGAGAAATTCAGAAACTAAAGGTGGAAATAAAATCAACTTGTAACACCACTATCCAGAAAAAAAATCACTGATAACACTTTAGCATACGAGAAATGTAGGTAAGATTTTTCAACATCAACCAGACTTTAAAAGGTAGCGAACTATATAAGCCGAGAGTTAATCATGCCTGGCTTAAACAGAAACAAATCCCAACCTCCGTAGTAGTTACCCTACCTCACAACAGTATCTCCCCATGTGGCTGACACCAGCTGGTTGTATACTGGTGGCTCTGGCCCTGGATTGTTTACTTTATTTCATTTAGCTCAAGTTACGGGAAATTTTATACTTGAATTTGAATGGCATGCAAATGGATTTTAGCATAGATCCAGGGAAGAGTGTAAGAGGGAGACATGAACCAATTTTCCTGATATCTTTTTCAGGGAAGGAGATTAGAGACCTTGTCTTAAGCTTTTAGTTACAAAGTCTTGGCCCAAATAAATAGAGCTCCCACTTTTTTCCCTCCGAATCCCATACCTTGCTTCCACTGCTTCTGGATTTTTTGGCGGTATAATGTGTAACATCGGTCCAAGGCCCGTAAGTAGCACTGGATAGAAAGCTTCCCGTCCACCAATGGGTACTCTGAAGCCACATTTGGTTTATAGAAGTCATATGCGTTCTCCATGTGGGTACTCCTAAGCCCTGGAAAGGCACACAGAGGGTTTCAGGGACTACGCAAGCAGCCCACCTCAAGCAGAAGGGATGGGAGAACCATGGAGAAAGAGCTTCCTGGTTTGTATCTGTGTCCAAGCCCAAGCCCAACTCCACATCTCTCACATAGTCAAAAGGAGTTGTATAGAGTTTTGGTATTACATAGGTGAGAATTATATTTCCCTTTATGCACTTATGTGGGCTTAGCAAAACCTGAAATAGAAGACAAAACCCTCAAAGGAAAGACTTTCACTTTTTACCCAGGTATCTTTCTTCATCTTGAATTGCCACTTTAGTTTCCTAGGGCTCCGCATCAATACCTGTGCCGCTCATTCCATGCATTATTATTCCAGTGCGCGATGATGCAGGAGAGGAGACCTGACTTTCCTCTTCCCTTCTTCCCTACCCTCTGCTCCCCAGACCAGCCTTTAGGAGGCAAGCGATACCATCGCAACCCCCTACCTCAGCCCTGAGTAAGCAGTGGGTATGCCAATTTGGATTAGGAGCTATGTATTTGGCTATGCCACGCACAGCCTCTTGGTAACGGTTGACTACAAACCTCGTTCCAGGACCAGAGGGGCCTTGGGCCCAACCAGCATTGCCACAGCTCCAGCCCCACCTGTGGGACGTGCATTACCATTGGGATAGACTGCAATGTCACCACAGACCACCATTGCATAGCGACCTGTAAAGAGAGACAAGAAAGATGTACCATCACTACCATTGGTTGAATGTATTGGTGGTGGTAATGGAGATAGGGATTGCTAAAAAGGAAGTAATACAAGTACCAAGCAGGAGAAACACTGTTAGAAGACATTTGATGACAGAATGTCATCACATTGATGACATTTGATGACATGCGTGGAATGAGTGGAACATGTCGTATCAATGGAACCCTTAACTGTGAGGTCATACAGGGCAGTTGAAAAACCACTATTGGGATTGCGCCGTCTTGCTGCATGAACAGAGAACACTGTTAAATGCCTCTCGGCCTCTTTTTAAAAGCAAAAGACATTGTACTAAATAATCTCTAAGGTCCCCGTCAACATTAAGACTTTGTAATTATTTTTATAATTGTTTGTTATGATTTCTAAGGTTTTTAATCCTAGCTTCAAACTTCGTAAGTATAGAGTGCCTTGACTGCCAAGGTACTGCTGTTCCACATCTCTGTGGATTCTTTTATTCAGTCCTCTTGCCAGCCACACAGGCAGCCAGGCAAATAAACCTGAAGCTCAAAGAGGTTAAGGGACATGTCAACAATTATTGACAGAGCTAGGGTTTCTAAATCTCATCTTGTACTTCTTCCCTCGAGCCTTTTCTTGCCATCACAACGGGGGTTATTCCTACAATACAGCACTGAGGAAAGACATGAGTAATGTACAAAGTAATGTTAATACATTAAATAAAAAGAAACCTCCTAGGAGCCAAGCAAGGGATAAAGACTAGAAAAACTCTGTAATAGTCTATCCTGTGTTTCTCTCTGCCTGTTTCTACCAGGCTGTTTTCCCTATAACATCTAAACTTGTATAAATCTTTCAACATTGCCAGTGTGTCTCTCAGAGACTTAGGAGATGTTTAAGAGAAACATACAGTAAAATAGGAAATGTATTGGATTTGGTTTGGTGTCTTGTCTCTGCCACTCATTACGTGTAAGATATCAGATCTTCCATTTTCTCATCTATAAATTAGGTACAATGCCCATTTCCTAGTCATTGCAAGGACTAAATGAATGACTATGTGAACATGCTACATAAATAACTGTGTAAAGCTATACAAGTCTAAATGTTTACTATCACTGTGTTTGTTGGATAATAGCAACAGCTATGTAAATAAGTTGGCCTTCTCTCCCTGGAGGAAGCCACCTGGGGAACGGAGAAACAAAACTAATAGAATTCACCTCCAACTCCGGCTCCTTTCTTACATAAGGCCCCTGGCAGCACGTACCATCCCAGGAGCTGGACTCCATCCAGTTGGCAGCATTGAAGAGGGAGGCAGTGCCACCATAGCAGGCATTGGTGGTATCTATGCCCTCGATGTCAGTGTTGCCTGAATCCTGAAAGAGTTCCATGAGCACTGTTTTGACAGCCTTGGACTTGTCAATGATGGTCTCAGTGCCCACTTCCAGCCGGCCCACGGAGTCCCATGGGAGCTGTGTGCGCTCCATTAGCTTTTGCACCACTGTCAGGCACAGGGAGTTGATGTCCTCCTGGACCGAGCAGAAGCCCATATGGGTTTGGCCCAAGCCCTCTGTGTACTTCCCTGCTTCCACATTGTTATACTTCTCCAGGTCAGTTTGGTCCACATATTGAGCTGGGAAGTAGACCTCCATGGCAAGGATGCCCACATCTTTTGGCCAAGTATCTGTTTTGGCCAGGGGAACAGCACAGACTGTAGAAAACCTGTGATGGAGATAACAATTATGATCCCACTAATGGTTTGTAGTTAGTTTCCTCAAAAGACAGTAATGCAACAAACATTTAATTCATTTTTTATATATTTTGAAGCTATGTTATCAGATGACTACAAATTTACTGTTGTTATATCTTTCTGTTGAATTGACCCTTTTATTCTTATTAAACATCTCTTTTTATCTTTGTATCACTCTTGCCATAAAGTCTACTTTTCCCGATTACTGTTTGTGCGGTATATCTTCTTCTGTCCTTTTATACTTTTAACCTCTCAAAGTCTTTATATTTAACATGTGTCTATTGTAAATAGTATATAGTTGAGCCTTTTAAAAACTTTTAGCAAGTCTTACAATAGCAATGTTTTAGTTGGAGTATTTAGTCCTTTATATTTATTGTAATTACTGATGTAGTTGGAATTAAGTCTATCATCTCGCTGTTTGTTTCTGTTTGTCTCATATGTTCTTTGTTCCTTTATTCCTCGGTTCCTATATTGTTTTTGATTAAGCAAATATTTACTATTCCATTTTATCCCCTCTTTTTCTTTTAGAGGTTACTCTAGAGATTACAATGTGCATACTTGTCTTATTGTAGTCTAACTTGAATTAATACTTCTATTACTTTCTGAACAGTGCAAAACCTTACTTTACGTTAACTGCATTTACTCCCCTGCATCTCTTTGAGCTATTATTGTCATGTACTTTACTTCTATATATGAGGGTATGTCAAAAAATTTATGGAAAGATTCATATTATCTTTTAATTCCATGTTTCCATGAACTTTTTGAAGTACCCTCATATGTTATTAACCCTTATAGGGCATAATTTTTAAGATTTCACTCAGTTTGAAAGTGTACCCATTAGCCTCCTTCTTTCTTTTTCCTTCTTTTTTTTTTTTTTTTCTTTACTTTTTAAGGAAGTTTTCTGCTTGATTCCGTCCTATCTGCTTTTTCTGATTGGGCCTCCCAGTATTAAATGAGCCCACCCAACACAGAGCTGACCCAGAAACCCAACAGTACACAAGGCACGTTTTGTGCCAACAAAGAGGGCACAGCCTAATGGAGAAGGCAGACGTTTTTACAGCTGAATACATAGTAGAAGAAGCAAACCTGTGGAACACAGAGGGCAGAGAGAGCAATTCTACATGGGGGCAAAGAGAAAGTAAGTGGGGGAGGGGTCAGTAGACGAGGAAAAAGATCATCTGCTTCTTTTCTGGACCCATCCAGTTCTCTTGAACCCTGACCCTTATACCTCTGGTGAAAATCTGGAGTTTCTCCTTCTATCTACAAGTACAGAGCTCATCAAGTCCACCTCCCACATGCTCTCATATGAAAGTACCTAAAATCTGGTCACTTTCATGACATTCTTCATTTTATAGATGGTGAAATCAAGGCACGTGCTTGTGAAGTGATGTACTCAGAGCAACTTCATCATTTTTCATGTGTTAGAAATATTGTTTCTTCACTGCCTTGAGTGTCAGGCTTATAAATTTAGTTCCATGCCACAGGAGCTATGACTCAGATTGAATGTATCTATCAATCATCTTCAGGATTCTGGGCTTCTGGTAGCCCCATTTCTCCCATCAGGAAGGTCATCTTTAAAGACTGTGTGAGGCAAAAGTGGATCGTGTGATTACAGAAAAGTGAGGCAAAGTGATTGTTATCAGTATCTTAGAAGAGAGTTTTGGAGTTTGTTTATCTGCCCTATTTATTTGGTGCCCTCCAAATAACTGGAGTTTGTACTGTCAAATATTTATAGAGAAGCTTCCCCAGTATCTAGGAGCTAATAGTTAGCTAGCACATGGTCTTGCCAGCTTGGCTGGCTTTCCCCACAGCCTAATTTTCTCTCTGCCTTCTTTAGGCTGACTCCCTCCCTCTCTTCCCAGTTTGAAATCTAAGGTTGCAAGGAGAGGTTCCAAGAGCCAGTCGCTTGGTAAATGTCTGGGTAGTGGGCTATTTTGGGAAACAGATTCCAGAGCCTTGAAGAAAGTTAGCTTGTAGAGACTTTCAGAAGCATCAGACCACTGTAGTTAAGAACATTCTTCTAATCCTGTGTTTTCTCTATTTCTTTTCTGGACCTGTCCACTTCTCTTGAACCCTGACTCTTAGTACTCCTAGTGAAATCTGGAGTTTCTCCTTCTACCTACAAGTACAGAGCTCACCAAGACTGCCTCCCACATGCTCCCATATGAAAGTACCTAAAATCTGGTCACTTTCATGACATTGCTCATTTTATAGATGGTGATATCTATAAAACGACTTTATTTAATTTAAAATCAGTTTTGTTCTGGTGTTGCCTTGCTCAAGAACATGCGCCAAGCTTTATTTCTTTACTTCATCTTGCTTCCTTCCCTGTGTTTCACATTGACTATTACATTCCAGGCTCTGTGCTGGGGAGGGACTGTGGGGTGAAGGGGTTGGACAAAGAAAAGAGAGCAAGGTTCTTGAGAACTGCCTTGACCAGTGGGAGGAATGAGATAAGCACTTCCATAACCCCACTGCAAGGCAGAATGTGATAAGGGCCACAGGAGGGATATGGGCAAACTCCCACAGGAGTTCAAAGGAAGCACAGATTTCCACGGGTGGGGGATCAGGAAAGGCTTCATGGAAGAGGCTGCATTTGAGACCAGACTTGTTGGACGAGGGAGCTTCTGATAAAGAATTGGAGGGGGATGAAGGGGCAGTGGCCGCGGTGGGGGTTATTGAACAGGCTAGGGAACCTGGGGAAGAAGGTGTGTAGGGGAGCAGGAAGACAATGTGTGAGAAAAATAGAAAGTGGACGGCATGATTCTTACTTAATTTTAGAGGCAGCAAAGCAGATGCCCAGCTGGGAGTAGCTCCTAGGTTGGGCTGAGAGCTGACGCAGTTTGGATTAGAGGGGATAGGTATACAGAGAAAAGGTGACCCATAAAGAGCATTCTTAACATCATTTCAGCCACGCATAGTGGAATCAGCTGTGAGTACACCCAAAGGGAAATGTGAATGATGATTCCAAGAGTTTGAGCCAAAGAAGTCAGAATGCTGGTGAGGACTGAAGTTTGTCTCTTGGCTGCTTGCCAGCTGTTGCTTATTGAAACAAACAAACCCACGTCAATCCCTTCCTTACAAATACAGAAATGGACTAAACTCCAAGCTGGAACATTTGACCTGTACGCATCAGTTTGGCAGGGTATGGGGAGACTGTAGACGATGGTAGAGTTATGAAGAAATTTAAGCTAGTAAGTATCACCCCTACCCCCACATTTATACACCCAGTCTCCCTGGGAACCAGGCAAGGGAAGACACTAGATCAAAACTATCTCTCTAAGGGCCGGCCCATGGCTCACTTGGGAGAGTGTGGTGCTGATAACACCAAGGCCACGGGGGAGAGCGTGGTGCTGACTGCACCAAGTCAAGGGTTAAGATCCCCTTGCTGGTCATCTTTTTTTAAAAAAAACAAAACAAACCTGTCTCTCTAAGTCTTCAGTATTCATAGAATGCAGAGTGAAACTGGAAGGAAAGAAAGGGCTAGTCTTTAGCTGTAGTGGATGGTTTAGGGACTGGACACTGACACACAGGAGGCTGGGAGCCCAAGGCACTAACAATAGCTGTGTTACCATCACCACGGGGAGACTGCGAGCACGTGGACCACACGAGGGGGTGTTTACAGAGAAAAGGAGCGTGCGTTCTTCTTGCACATGCACACACACATTCTTATCTTTACATTTCATTTCCCTCTTTCATAAAATGGGAGCACAGGGGAAACACAGCTTCTTTTCATCGTTTTATATCAGATCTTTGGCACAGAATCCTGAGGGTGTCGGCAGGGGCTGGGGGTAAAGGTGAGGAGAGAGCTGCAGGCCCTGGTACTGATATTTCTACTGCTTTGTGCAGCTGGAGGAGTAAAAGATGCCGTTGTTCACAAACACAACATGTGTCAGACCTTTGGGATCTCCAATTCTAAATCCAAAAGGGAATGTCTGTTTAGAGATAAGGTAACTGAAACCCTGAGAAGTTAATTAGCCTGCCTAAGGCCGCACATAAGCCTTGCCAATTTTTGAGCGGGATTCCAGTGAGATTTTCCCTGCAGCAGGCCCTCTGGTTCTATGATGCTTCTCAAAGCATGACCTGCACAGATCCTGGAACAATGCAACTCACCTTTGGTGGGCTGCTGGGAGCAGGCAAGCAGGCGTGAAGGAAGCTTCCTGCATCACTCTTCCCACTTGCAGCACTCGTTTCACTGGACTCAACAGCCGCTGCATCTTCCCAGGAGCAAACAGAAAGCCAGCAGTTCACAGCCCTTGGGAGAAACGCCCAATGTTGCCAGGTTGGGCTTTATAGAGCCCTGAGGCTCCGCCTCCAGAAGCTCCGCCCCTGCTTACCAAGGCTGAGAGCTATTCTAAAACTCGGTCAAAGGTCTCACTCAGAAATAGACGAGTCAGAGAAAAACATCATCTCTCCAACGTGTACGTACCCTGCTCCTGGGCGTGTGTGGGAATGGCTGGCTCTGGTTCTTTCTTTCTCTTGTGGCTTTTGTGGCAGCTTTATTTCTGCCCAGCCACCTCAGGAGAGAAGTTACAGTGTTCCTTGTTGTAACACAACCAAGGTAACTTCACGTGGCCTGTCCTGGATCCCGGCTCCTCAACTGAGTTACTCTCACTTGGTGGTCCACAATCCTCTCCCCAGTGTTAGCTGTTATTATTTTAATGTATTATGCATTATGAGAAAAATATTTCAAGACCACAGGGAATCAATCTTCGAATAGCTCTTCAAGTAGCTGGGTATTGGCACATAGGCAAAGGCCTAGGTGTGAGAGTATGTGGAGCCTGCTATATTTCTCCTGTCTTTACTGTTCACCCTTATATTTGTACAGCTCTACACAATTTCCAAGTGGGATGCAATTAGTGCTGCCATAGAGGTAAAGGAGCCTCAAAGAGAAGACTGCCATCTGAAGCTCAAGTTCTCCTAAGGAGGAAAAGTTTACAGATGAGGTCAGAGAGAGGCAGAAAGGTGTGATTTTCCCAAAGACCTACAGCTAGTAAGTTGCATACTGGGGATTCAACCATGTCTTTTGTTTGACTCCAGATTTCGGTCTTTCTGCTGTGCTCTTTTACTTCTCAATAAAAAGGTTTCTATCATCGGATCTTCCAAACAAATCTCTCCCTCCAGCTGTCTCATGATACCAACCCTCCTCAACCTTTTACGAGTGTCACATATTCACTCATTTGTTCATTGAGCTAACCCCCACTGCCACCCCATCTAATATGGCTCTATGACACAGAGAAGAGCCAGAGTGTTTCCTGCTTAGGGGAGGACAGAGTTAACTTGATTTTCCTAAGACAGAGAAGCTCTGGGTGCCCCCAGAAGCCCAGGACTCCTCAGTCTTCCATCATCTTTAGGTTCTGATCTCCACTTGTCCTGGTGCATTACTGTTCTAACTCAATCTCCCACCTTGCTCTGTCACCCTGTGCCTTTCCACTGAGGCTTCATCTGTCATCAATCAAACTCTACATTTGCAATCTATTCTCTGAAATTGCTCATTGCTACTTGTCTATGTCACCCACAGCTCTTCCAGGTGGCAGTTGTGCTCTTTGCTTCCCCTACAATTTCCACCCCCTGGCCACCAGTACCCAATGCACTCCGGTGCTTAGAAGAAGGCCTGTGTCCTCTTTGCTCTTTGTGGAACTTCCAGAATGTTTTACCTCTCCCTCCTCTCAAAAATCCCTGCTGTCTTAAAGCACATGCCATCGGTCTGCGTCACCCAGTGTTCTTTGTTCTTTCAGAAAAACAATAATTTTGCTCCACATCTCCTTGTTCATGAAATTTAAGCACACGGATCACTGCCTTCCTCTCCCCCATCAATCCTCTCAACATTCTTGGAGATAACAATCCCCACCTGAGATAATTCATTCACCCCAGCTTCTCAATGAAGTTCCCACTTCCATGATCTTGTCCTCCAAATGACTTCAGCCTTCTGGCCACAGTCATAATTTTTACCTTGTTATTACAGTATCTATACAACTTCCAAAATTTTAATTTCATGCATCCCAATTTCTAACAACCTCCCAGATCACTTTTTTTTTTTCCTTTTTGTCTTTTTTACTAACCAGCAATGGGATCGCAACCCTCGGTGTTGCGCCCGCACTGCGCTCAACCAGTGAGCGGGAACCGGTCTCCACATGGGATCCGAACCCTCGGCGGGAGCGCCGCCGCACTCCCAAGTGGCGCACTCTCCAGTGTGCCACCGGGCCGGCCCCCAGATCACTTTTAAAGTGCACCCACATGTGTTTCCCACTGGGACCACAGGTGACTCCTCTACTTTTTCACCATTTGTCATACCTCATGACCCCCTTTCTCTCATTGCTTGGCTCAGATTACCGATGGAGCATCACCATAAACAATCCTTATACACACTTTGCCACTTATGCTGTCTGTCAGACATTGGTTGAACCCAATTCTTGGTCTGCTCTATGCCTGCATTTGAGCAGCTAAACACGGCTGAAGAAAAACATGGCATTGACTGGTTAGCTTTAAACTTACAAACATACATCTCAAGCGGACCCTCAGTATGGCCTGGCAATTCTACTACATCTTCCCATTCCATTTGCTCTCCCAGTCCCAAGAGGGCTAGTCACAACTTCTCTTCTGTCTTCAGCTTCTCTCTGCTCACTCTCAGATGATCACTTTGACTCCTATTTCATTGAAAAAATAGAAACAATCAGAAAAGAACTACCCCATTTTTCATTAGCAAATTCAGCAAATTGCCTGCCTTTACACCCCATCCTCTGCCTTCTCACTTACAATATTAAGGAACAGTTCCTGCTCTGGCTTAAGACCAGTGTCACCATTTGTGCACAGATTGTATTGCCTCCTTTCTGCACAAGGATTGTGCTCCTGCAGTTATCTCCTCTCCTTCATGATCAATTTTCCCTTTCTACTAGATTGTTTTTATCTTATTGTTCTTGTAAATCCCATTTTTAAAATCCCCTTCTTGACCTTATATGTCTTACTGAGTGTATCACCAAATCCTTCTATAGTAAAATAATTTTAAAATGTCTATTCTCAGTGTTTTACATCCTTACTTCTCATCTGTCCTTAATTGACCATTTAGGCTTTTGTCTTCAGCACTCCATTGAAATCTTCTTATCGAGGCCACCAGTGATTTCCTCTTCAGGAAGTAAGACTGGGCAAAGACTTTAAGAATATTACCCCAAAAGCACGGGCAACACAAGGAAAAATAAACAAATGGGATTATATCAAGCTGCAAAGCTTCTGCACAGCAAAAGAAATAATTAACAGAGTGAAAAGACAACCTACAGAGTGGGGAAAAATATTTACAAACTATGCATCTGACAAAGGATTAATATCCAGAATATACAAGAAACTCAAACAACTTAGTAAAAAAATAAATAACCCAGTTAAAAAATGGGCAAAGGAGCTGAATAGGTATTTCTCAAAGGAAGATATACAAATGGCCAACAGACACATGAAAAAAATGCTCAACATCACTCAGCATCAGGGAAATGCAAATCAAAACAACATATCATCTCACCCTAGTTAGACTGTTATTAAAAAGATGGAGAACAACAAATGCTGATGGAGATGTGTAGAAAGGGGAATGCTGTTACACTTTTGGTGGGACTGTAAATTGGTGCAGCCAAATGGAAAACAGTATGGAGTTTCCTCAAACAACTTCAGATAGAACTGCCATATGATCCATTAATTCCACTTCTAGAAATATACGCAAAGGAATGGAAAGCATCATGTTGAAGGGATACCTGCACCCCCATTTTTATTGCAGCTCTATTTACAACAGCTAAGAGTTGGAACCAACCTAAATCTCCACTGTCAGATGACTGGATAATGAAAATGTATACACAATGGAATACTACCCTGCCCACGAAAAAGAATGAAATATTGCCATTTGCAGCAAGATGGATGAACTTGGAGAAAATCATGTTAAGTGCAATAAGCCAGGCACAGAAAGAGAAATACTGTACATCCTCACTCATAAGTGGGAGCTAAAAAATAAACATATAAATAAAAGAAAGAAAGAAAGAGACAACAGTCACAATAATACGTTGAACTTTCAAACGGAGAGCTGAAGTTACTAAAGGTGGGAGAGGGGAAGCAGGAGAAAGGGAAGAATTGGTAAAGAGCCACAGAAAGTGATGACATTGTATATTGTTGAATATATAATATTCTGATTTAAGCATCACATGTTTCACACTTATTGATATTCAACTCTGTAACCCACAGATATGTGCAATCAACTACATTACAATAAAAATAAAAATTAAAGGAAAAAAAGTCCCCAGTGATTTCCTTATTGCTAAATCCAAAGGTTGGTCCTGAACGTCCAGTTTACTAGACCTCTCAGGAGCAAATGGCAAGGTTTCTCTCCTTCCCTCTCAAAGCACTTTTTTCACTTAGCCTATAAGACCTGACAGTCATGCAGTTTTCCTCCAAATCACTGGCCCGTCCTCAAAGCTGCTTCTCTTGCTGATCCAGGTAGTCCCTATACTCCTTACTTTACTAAGAAAATGGGTGGAATAAAACAGGAACATTAGGCTCTTACACAAATGTTCACACATAATGGATTATGAACACATAATGGATCTGTCTGATAAAATTGAAGACCAGAAACATCTAATCTAATACAAACTTTATTTAGCATATATAACAGATTAAAAACCATGATAAGCACTGGGAGTACTGATAGATGGATCAGCTTTATTCCTTTTTCTCTTTTAAACTGGCATATGCTAAGCAATTGCAGTGTGCCAGGCACTGTGCCAAGCATTTTGTGTGCATTACCTCATTTAATGCTCACAACTGTTTGAAGTTGGTACTGTTGTTATGCCTATCTATTTTACAGACAAGAAAAACTGAAGTTTAGGAAGATTATATAACTAACTATGGTTTTAGACCTAATAAGTGGTGGATATGAGCTTAAATTCCAAGTGGCTGGCTCTACACATAATCGGAGTCAATTGTGAACCATTTCTAACCTAAAAAAGTGGCAATTTCATGTGGTTCAACATAACATTAAGTTGTTCCTCTGGAATAAGGGAAACTTGTAGATTGAGGAAATACTAGAAATGAATTATGTAAAGTATAAATTGGGGAATATAATAGTAAACCACCACCACGTGGTAGTTTTCACAGTGAAGGAAATTTAGTTGACTTGGTCAAGTAATTGTACTCAAGTACAGTCAACTAGTTGGTGAAAGAAAGTGAGCCTAGATGCCGGATACCATTCAAGCTTTATTAAAGAAAGAAATTTGCTGGGCTACACTCAAAATGGAGCACAGCTCAGGGCTGCCCTGAAAATGGGGGACAGCACCAGGTATGGGGGTGGTAGAGCTTATATAGTGTGCCAAGGGCTGGCTGATACCATCAAGGAGGGTCATTACGCTAATGTGGATCGGGGTGGAGAACTGTGTCCTTGCGGAAGCAGAAGGAGGTTCTGTTTATGTCTGGAGGTTTCTCGTAAAGGGAATGGGGAAGGGGCTTTGTGCTGGAGTGGAAGACGAGGCCGTTGGCTATTTTGCGCTCATTGTGTGCACAATGGTGCCAGTCACGTCCAAAATCCATCAGTTGGTTTTTCTGTTAAGTGCCCAAAGTGTTGAAGGGAGATCACAACATTTGTGACTAAAGACACCACTACTTTCCAAACACTTAAATAAACCCACATTTTGATACTTCTTAATTAAAGACAGACATTTTTGCTTTTCCTTTGAGATTTTTGGGATCCTTCAACTCCAAGAATGCAATTTTTCACCTGGAGCATTAATATAAGGTAGGAGTCATCAGAAATGTGTGTTAGGTGCTAAACACTAAGAATCAGAGAAATTGATAATTAGGGATTAAAAAGGTTTAGACACCTAGGGTGAGGTCTTGCAAAAGCAATGTTTGTTTTTTAAGCAATTCTGCCAAGAGAGCTGTTTTAGAAGAGCAAAATTATAAACAAGGTTCTCAGGCACTCAGATTTGCCCCTTTTAGCCCATGTAAAGTCTGCATTTCTCCTACAACAGAAACCCACAGTTCTCCTTTCAACAAATGCTCTGAAAATGCATTTACCTAAGGTTTCCATGATAGATATACTGAAGCGATTCCCTCCCACACAAATTTGTACATTATACCTCAACCTAAAGGAAAAGAGCTTTCAGAATTCTAGGCATCAAAATTGGGTAAGTAAGCTATTTCTATGGAAAGTCTAGACGTAAAAAGAAGTCTTTGTGTTTTTGGAAATGCACCCTGTTTATCCAATAATACAAATACAGTACAAGCATGTCTGTCTAGTGCTTTATCAGTTTTCAGGTGCTCTCACATGCAATATGTACTCCCAACAGTTCTATGGACTTTACCTGAATTATTAGCTCCATTCGGAAGATATGGAAATTGAGGCTTTGAGAGACTAAATGACCTGGCTTGTGGGTATGTGATTAGTAAGTAACAATGGCTGGGAGTGGATATCACTGCTGTAGCTCCAAATCTAGGGCTCTTTTACTGCATCTACATGTGGATTCTGCTGTGGAAGGGGAAGAGCCAAAGCTGTTTGTGATTCTATTGTTGGTTAGCCCAATCTCTTATTTGCCAGGTCTTGCCTTTTGTGATTGCCTGGGGTGATATTCAGACATTTGATTCCAAAGCCTCCAGAGTTTGGTGAGGAAGGAATACTGAACCCTGCGGGCGGTGTATATAGATTCCTATCTAAGTAGGTGAGAAGTCCTGAGCAAAGTAGGGGAAAGGGCATGGAGTCTGATGAAATTTCTCAGAAGAGAAACAATGAGCACTGGTGTTTTGCTCTTTCTCATTTCGCCATTCCAGGTGTTCCCTTGTGTATATTACATTACGCAGGGAACAAACTTAGCAAGATGATGTGAAGTCTCAAGTGGAGATTCAGTAGTGGCGTGGGAGACCTCGTGTAGAGGTGGTCCAGTGGCCCGTGATTCTCAGTGAGCAAACCCGTGTGTCGTGTGTCATCCCTGCTGTGGCACCTACTGTCAACCCCTTATCATTACAGACATTTAAACAGTTGGAAAAATAATTCTGTTCTCACAGTTGTTTTATGTCAATAACAAATAATATGTCACAAAAATATCCCACTTGTGTGATTTCCTTTTCTTTTCTTTTCTTTTTTTTTGAGCTCTCAGAACTTTATTGCTAGATAATTACTGAGTATTTGTCTTAGTTATCATAATTTGTATTTGCATAGCATTTTATCATGTCAAAACTTTTTTATACGGCAGACTGTCATAGGCTGTTGAATGTCTCTCTTCCTAAATAAACCCGGAAAGCACTAGTAAAAAAAGGAAAATATAAATTTGCAGAACAAGTTTTTAAAAAATCTGTGAGAAATCCCTGAAGAGTGTGAAGGATGCCAGGGATGGATGGAGGGGGTTGGCACAAGGCAGAGCTGGGTTTGGGAGGGGGCTGGAGCCTGGGGTGGAGGACATCTGGGGGGTAGGGAGAGAGGGAAGAATAACAACCCTACTGTGGGGCCCAGCTGATGAAAAGAGTTGCAGGTTGACCAACCATACTCTGACAATCACTCTAACAAACGTCCATTTCCAGCCCCCAGACTGGTGGTCCAGCAACACGGTCTGCGGGTGCTGTTGCTTCCCAGCAGCTTAAGTGTGAAACCTCAGTCAGGAGAGTCTCGTGGTGAAGTGGCAGCAAACAGGGATAGATGGTCAGCACTGGCTTTGTAGTGTCTGAGGCTTATCTGTGTCCCTCACCTTAAATATGCCTTGAGGGACACACACGAGGGTCAAGCCTTCAGTGCTTCTTCAACACACACCACTAGAGAGAGTGGCCATCACCCCCAAGGAGCACAAACTCACACACCACAATAACCACGCACCACAGTAACCACAAGCCACAGGAACCACACACCCATGGACTGGAAAAGGAGACACACTGAGCAACACACTCCAGCAGAAATAAAATTCGAACAGACAGACCAAGAATTTAAATAATCATAGGATATGTACTTAAGGAGACAAAAATTTCATACTGTAAGATACTATAAAGAAATCATAATTAAGAATTGTATAAATAACTAATTAGATATAACATAGAAATAAAGAATATGCTAGATGAGGAATATTCCAGGATGGACATAACTAAAAATAACGAGTGAATAGAATATTTGATGGAAGAACTCTAAAAAAAAAGGCCAATAGGAAAGAGCAGAAAGAGAAAATATTTTTTAAAAAACTGCTAAGGTATTGGGAAAATAGATGTAGCAGTATCAGCAATATTTGATTAATGGGAATCCCCACAGGGGAATTGGCGAAAGAACAATAAAGACACATTTTCCATTGTTAAAGAAAGTCGACACATCTCAGAAAAAAGCTCAAGGAAAAAACAAAATTAAAGGAGAAAACGGATGTACAGCATGTGTAGACAAAGAGGATACTTTAAAAACTTCTAGAGAGAAAGATCACCTAAAAAGAAACAAAAGCCAAGTGGTATCGCACTGCTAGACAGCAGCACTGGGCTCAATTAGACAACGAAGTAAAATATCTAAAGAATTGAATGAAATGATGCACCAAACTGTCATTCAAGTGTAGGGCATAACAAGTATGTTCTCAGGAGGAAGAAGCTAAACGTAAAGAGAAACAAATTCAGGAGAACGCAGTACTAGGTGCAATAGAAATGAGGGCGACCAAATACTTTGGCAAGTAGATTGTTGACTCAGCAAAATTGCCAGAGAAAACATCGATTTATAAAAATCAATAGGGCTTCCCTACATCAACCAACTAGAAAATATGATGAAAAATAGCAATAACAATTGCAACAAAAACTATGTAGTATCTAGAAATTAATATAACTGAGACTATAAAAGACCTCTATGGAAAAAAGTTTTAAACTTGAACCAATAACATAGAAGATGATTTTAAAAGGTAGAATGGCACAATTTACTATTATAAAGGTATTTATTCTTTCTGAATTAGTCCACAAATTCAGTGCAATCCCAATAAAAATTCCAGTTAGATTTTTTTGAGGAACTTGATACATTTTTCTCTGAAACATGAAAAGAAATAATAGAGATTCAGAAATAACTAAGTTAGAATTTAAAAATGAGGATAATGAGGGAGACTTCTACCAGTTACCGTGACAGTACAAATCCCTAGCATTAAAAGCAGCGTGGTTTTGGTGCAAGAACAAACCTACCACTGGGGTATACTAGAGGGATCAGAAGCAGACTCATATACACACGGTCATTTTTACGGCAAGTATAAATATCAAATCAACTGGGAGAGAACAGGATGGATTATTTAACAGATGATGCACTTTGTGGAGAAAAATAAAACTGAGCTCAAATGGTGAGTTGGAGGTAATTTGGGAGTCCGTCACTGGGGAAAGGATGGGTAAAATGTGGTTGGAGGCTCAACATGGAGCACGATGAAATGTTAGAAACAGCAGACTAAACATACAAACAGCAACATGGACGCATGTCTTAAACGCAATGCTGAAAAATGCAAAGTAGCATTCATGTTAAGTTTAAACTAAAGACTTACAAAACACAATCCATATTTTACAAAAACAGACACAGAGGTGGGGTGGGTGAGGGAGTTGGGAGTGGAAGAATAAATAATAATACGACACAAATTTCATGCTCATGCCTACATGATCTTACAGTCAGTCCAGTGGTGTTCACATAGACTTGGGAGTCAGGCAGATCTGGGTTTGAATCTTAACTTTGCCTAACCTACCTGGATGTCCAGAGATAATCATTAAAAATTTCTTAGGGTCAGTTTCTTCACTTGTTAAGTATGGAGAGTAAAAGTTCCTGTATCACAGGGTTGAGGCGATGGTTAAGTGGGATAATGTGTGTAAGGTGCTGAACACAGTGCTGCGAACACAGTGAGTGTTCAGTTACTGTAAGCTGTTTCTTATGATCCTTATGCATAGGGGAGGCACATCTGCAGGCTGGGGAAGACCTGGCCTGTAGAAAGCGCTGGGCTTCCTCCCACTACCCACTACCGTATTTCCTCCCCCCAGAGAACCTGTGCCTGTCATTCGATGAGTGCTGGACCTTGGGAAACCAAGGGAGGGCCTCCTGTGAGAATGTCATCAACTTTTCAGGGGATAAGAGGAAGAACTGTTTGGTTGTTTAAGGAAGGAACTTGGCAGCCTGCAACCTTGCTGGCTCCAGGATCTAGAACATCACAATACCTGCAGGTCATTCTTCATTGTAGCTCGATGAGAAAAAGGATTTTCTCGTATGGTGAATTGGGTTGGTGTGGCTTTTGGTTCACCTCCAAGACAAGAATGAAAGGGCAGAACAAATTTCCTCATGTGCCCATTGATGTTTTGTTCCCCGCTTCCTTTTGGAATCAGTTCGTGTTTAGCTATGGGGAGGCAGGATCTAGAGGAAAAGTCAGGCATTAAAGCTATTAAACAGAGTACACAGGCTCATAAAGGAATCATTTGCTTGAGTGTACACAGCCAGTTCAGTGGTGGTGCCCAGGACTTTGGACTCCTACTCCTGTGAAAACTCTGGTGCCTGCAAATTATTGTTAAATACCTGGAATTTTTAGTAAAAACATCTGGACAACAGATTTGAATTTTTCCCACAAGCAAAGATTCCTTGATTGCTTTCTTCTCAATATGAAGACAAAATTCATTTCAGAAAAATGCCAATAAGCAAACAAAAAATATACACCATGATTCTATCACAATCATGGTTAACACCTTCATATGTATCTTGATGGATAGTTTCTGAAGAGATCTATTAAAGGTGAAAAAACATAACATCAATTCACAAAACTCTAAACACCTACAGCTGACAGTGGGCCAGTGAATTTACATCAGCTATCCCCTCCCTATACAGGGTTTTTTTATACTAGTTTAAAAGTCACTGTCTTCTTCACTTTCTGTGCTTACATACTAAGTTCTTCATGTTGTACTCCCTAAAGAAATGTCCTCTGCATATCTTCCATCCTCCAGGTCTTGTCTCACCCCCACTAGACACTTTCCAGGCCATTCACTACAGCTCACACTGGTGTCTTTCCTCTGATTTCTAGAATTGATTATTATAGGCAGAATCATAACCCTTAGTAGCCCCTGGTCCCAATTTATGAATCGCAGACTCCACATGACAGCTCTTCATACAATATCATTTCCCTTATGTAACTGTCCTGCTATGGGCACAATACAAGATGAGAGGATTCGTAAAAATGCTCTCATCTTTTACCATATCAGAAACTTTCATTCATCCTTTATTGAATCAAAAGATACAAAGCAAATCCCTGCTATTAAGAAATTAGTATACAAAGAGCTATTTCCTTTTGTGAAGTAAGATCTGCTAATTTCTTTAGACAATAGTTTGTGACGGAAAGAACGAAAAAATAAAGAAAAAGAAAAGGAGGGAAGAAAGAAAGAAAAGAAGAAAGGGACAGAAGGGAGAAGGAAAGGAGGAAAAGAGAGGGAGGGTAAAACATCCTGGATTTGAATTTGTGCTATTTACTCTCTATGCAATCTCAGTTAATTTATTTAACCTCCCCATCTCTAATTTTCTCATGTATAAAATTGAAATAATAATTTTAAATATTTTAAGACTTGTTGTAAGGATTAAATAAGATAATTTCTAAGTAATTAATTCTTGAAAAATAGTCAATAAATGCTAGTAGCTGTGTTGGTTAATTTTATATGCCAACTTGACTGGGCTACAGGGTGCCCAGATAATTGGAAAATGTTATTCTGGGTTTTTCTGTGAAAGTATTTTTGGATGAGTTTAACATTTAAATTGACAGACTAAGTAAAGCAGATTGACCTCTATAATGTGGGTGAGCCTCATCCAATCAGTTTAAGGCCTGAATAGAACAAAAAGGCTGACCCTCCCTGAATAAGAGGGAATTCCCCCTGCCTGCGTACCTTTAAGCTGGGACATCAACTTTTTCTTGCCTTTGGACTCAAACTGAAACATTGGCTCTTCTTATGTCTCAAGCCTGCCAGCCTTTGGACCGGAACTACACCAGCAGCTCTCCTGGTTCTCAGGCCTTCTGATGTGGACTGGAACTACACTATTGACTCTCCTGGATCTCCAGCTTGCTGACTGCAGATATTGGGACTGGTCAACCTCTATAATCACACAAGCCAATTCCTTGTAATAAATCTCTTTATATGTATACACACACACACATGTATCCTATTAGTTTTCTCTGAAAAACCCTGTCTGATACAGTAATTAATAACTTAAAATTATATTTTGTATACCTTTTCACAATATTCAAGATATATTTATTTCTTTGTTTCATCCATTCCTGTGAAAAATTATTTTATTTGCTAAGTGAAGAATTAACATTAAGTGAGGAGAAATTTCCTGACCATGAGTCCTGGAGCCTTCTTTTCTGGATGAGGCAGTTCCATAAAAGCAGCTGTTCATTTGAAGGTAAAGGTTTCAAACCCTGTTTTTTTGTTTTGTTTTTTAAAAAATTTTCTTTGGCATCTGCTGACTTAAACAATGATCAGAAAGTTGGGGAAACATCAGAGGCTCTGTGAAGCAGGCAAAATGTTGTCAGGTACAAAGAAGTAATCTGCAAGACCCCAGAAGGCTGGTGGCTAAGGGGATTAACTGAATACCTCTTCTGTAAAAGCCCTGACCCCCAGGAGGAGAAGGCTAGACATAGCTCTAGGTCCAACTCACTGTTTCGCAAAAGAGTTCCCATTGATTTGAACCCAGACAATTTCAGAACTAGAATGAAACTTGTAGATTCTGGGGAGATGGTAGTGGCTGGTTCTGAATCTCTGAATTCCAACATAAAAACAGATGGGGGAAACCTCACAGACAGTTGCAATAATACTGAGTGATAGCATAATCCTATGGCCCCCAAAATACAAGTGGAAAAGGATAAACCAAGTCATAAAGCCTGTGGTGGCATTTGTGAGGGAGAAAGCAAAGGGCAGAAATGGTATATCTGAGGAATCTGAGAAGAGAACTTCTCAACAGCCCATAGGGACCCTCTGCAGAGCAGGCAGACCAATTCAGGCACAGTAGCTCAAATTGGGAGTTGTGTAGTCCACCCCAAAACCAGGGAGTGCAACCCCCACCCCCAGTAAGATCTCAACGGCTGCAACAGCTTAACAGCGTAAGCAGTAGTGTGCTGATTACTGTTTAACAATTTGATTTGCAGTGTCTGCTGATTTCCATGGTGTAAATACTCTCATCATGGTCTATTGCAAACTACCAAAGTGAACATGAAGTAGGGAACAGCTGTACAAAATTGACTCTCGCCAGATGGCATCCTGCTGTGAACTCCAAGAATAGCCAGGACCCTTTTCCAAGACTGGCCATACACTGAGTAGAAACTGCTGGGAGTGAAACCAAAATTGATCAGCATAAGGACAATAGCAAAGAAGAGAAGAGAAGGTTGAGGTAAAAAGTGGAGAATGGAAAAGAGCCAGGAAATAATTTCAGACAGCAAACTGCCCTGTTTCTGAACACTACACAAAAACAAAAGAAGAGGGGCGCAGTAAAGGTCGAGCAGCTACCTGACCACGCCACATCCTAAAAGTTTAGAAAAACCAATGTTACATAAAAATGAGCAACAGGAAAGGATCGAGGCAAAATTCCATACAAAGTTATTACAAGAAGTCATTTAACTTCATAGTTTCTTAAATCTGCTGCACATGAGAATCACTGGAAACAGAAACACAAACAAAAAACACTCTTCCAGTGCCATTTATTCTGTTTAGAAGGTCACACTCCTGGCTACCTACAATCAATTAAACTGACCTAACCAAAGCTGTGGCGTTGACAATGGCTGTCTTCAACAGCCTCGTTCCACTCAGCCAACAACTTCCTGCACCCTCATGACCTTCTGCCAGTCCAGCTGGAGGGATATGGTGTGCCAGACGGCCTCACCCTAACCCCAAATCATCCATTCTCTATTCTGTGCCATCATGGCTCTAAATGACAGCTGATAAGTCTTTGACAACTAATGTCTCAGTAATTAAGTTTAGCTTAATAGAGTTTCCTTCCCCATTACTTTCATACAACAGCTGTAGTACTGCATCTGTTTTTATTGTATGACCCTCCAGGAATTACTAATATGGAGATTTCAAACAATTTTAGGCAGCGGAATGGGGAAAAGGTTTTTGGTTAGAGGAGCTTTAACAGCTCAGGTTCTTTGGTGACAAATCAAAGAATCCTAAACAGACTAGATAGAAGGGCTTTTCATTGTCTCAGCAAGGATAGGAACCAGGCACCTTTTGGGAATTGCAGTAGAACCAATTCAAGAGCCATCTGTTTAGGGTGCATATTAGGTAACGCAGTTTCAAACACATTTTGATTCTCAAGATTCAAATTTCTGAGAATGAAACTTTAATTGGTCTATTTTGGGTTACATGCCCATCCCCTTGATAAGTAAGTGGGATTTTATAATCAGTAGCTCCAGACTATATGGAACTTCTCAAGAAGGGAAGCGAAGAGAAAAAACTACAAGAGATGTCCACTACAGACTTTTCTATAGATCTGCCTGATTCCAGTCAGCCTATGAGACTTGATGTGCTATTGTTGAACAAAATCTAATGAGTAACTCAAGATATAAAAAAATTCAACCTGCTGTGACTGGTTCTCACGTGGCATCTGTTCCATCCCACACTATCCCCAACACTGGACTTGGCACTTTGCACTCATCTTACAAAATTTTCTCACATCACACATCACTAATTTTGTGTTGAGACAGAGAAGGTGATTATATTATATCTCACATAGCAAACAAACTAAAATCCTAAGAATCTTCCCCAATGCCCATTACCACTAGGATGAACAAATAAATAAAATGTGGATATTTGCAGAATGGGTTACTACATCGCATTAGGACGAATGATCTACAACTATGCAACAATATAAATGGTCTCACAAACAATATTGAATGAAAGAAGCCAGACAAAAATGAGTACATGTTATGTGATTCGATTTATATGAAATGCAGAATAGGCAAAACTAATTCATGTCGTTCTAAGTCAGGATAGCAGTTACCCTCGGTGGAGAAGGGATGACTGGAAAGGGGCATAAAGGCAGCTTCTGGGCGCAGGTCATGTTCTGCTCTTGATCTGGGTGCGGGTTCCATGGGTGTGTTCTGTTTGTGAGAATTCATCAAGGCATGTAATTTTGGTAAGTGCTCATTTTTGTTTGTATATCATATACCTCAACAAAAAGTTAAACTTCATTAGACACTCCTGTTCTTCCCAAGGGTTCTCCCTCTCTCGTCTCTCAGCTGTGGCCCTGCTGTGCCCATCATGCTCAGGAACCTTCCTGCTCCTGCTCCAAACATGCACCCCCTCTGCTTTGCACGGCTCCCAGAAGGTGCACAGTCTTCTGCGCTATCTGTGTCTCCTCAGAGGACGGCCCTCCCTGGCCTTCTGGCTTTCACTGGTTCTTCTGCAGTTCTTGTGAACAAGATGCTCTCCACCTCACTGCATTTTCACCTGAGGAAAGTATTTGAGAATATTTACAATTCTGGCTTCACAAATTCTCTCCCCAAGAGATAGATCAAAAAAAGAGAACTGGCATTCCACTAACTACTGTCCAAAAATGCTTCTTCATCTCCCTCTTGCCTCTCCTTTCCTTCTCTTAGGGGAGTTAGATGCTAAGTACCAGGGGTGCAAGTCCACTGATCATATTTGTCTGGGCTCTGCCCATATCCTCTCAGTTCTCACCATTTTTAGTGCCTGCTGTGGGTGTATAAATATTGCTCACTTGCCCCTTAGGCAGTGCTCTGAGGCACGTGTGTTACGTGTGCTTCCTGAGTTCCCCAGAGGGATCACAGCTCAAGTTGCCCACAGTTTGTAATTTATTAACATGCCCTTTATTAGCTGCCTCCCTTCCTATCTCAATTCCCCACTCCCCGCATCCCTGCAGGTATTTTTTAGGATCATCTCCCAAACAGACCAGTTCCACAGGAAACCTTGTCTCAGAGTCTGAATCTACCAGAATACAAACCAAGGCGGTGATCTACATTTCCGATAAACATACACACGTGCTGTATGCACATGTACAA
>NW_007741291.1:25128-26017 GCF_000696425.1 Galeopterus variegatus | reverse complement strand
TGCATACCTACTCACACTCACGCATGGACACACATCCAAATGCATACACGCGTATGCACACGCACACACATTTTTGCTAATGTGTTAAAGCAAGTACATAACACAAGGCCAAGCAAAAGGAACCAGAATGTCCACAACCCAAGAAAACCATAAAAACTTGACTCAGCTTGGGGCTCCTACAGCCATGCTGCTGGGTTACAGCTGCGGTGTGGCATTTGTGGTGGCCGAGTAGCCACCCAGTGAGGACAGCACCTCACAGGGTAGCAGTGGCCTCTATCTGGTCCTTCACCACCATTTGCCACATGCAAACCACAGAGCAGTGGGCTGTGCTCTATAAATGTCCATCGAGGAGGCTGACATCTGATTTTCAAACATTTTTCACTTGTCACGAAATTTTTTATTTTTTTACCCAGTTAAAAAGTGGGGGGAAACATTCTTAGCTCGTGAACTAGATGAAAGAGGCAACAGCCTGAACTCGCCCCATCTGGAAATATTTAGGCAGTGAGAGGTCATGACCTTGAAACAGAACGAGAATATATGGGTATACAGAGATGTTTACTCTACACTATGAATGACAGCGCTTTGATGGTTGATAAGATACACAGGTTTGGAAGAAAAAGCAGAGGTGCTTCCCCCCTGCTCCCCTCCCTCTGTGTGTCTTGACTCCATGCACATGCAAAGGTGCACACGCACAGGTACACATGCCCTCAGGTGCACATGCACACACTCATCGGGTGCACACAAATGACAAGCATGAAGGCCGAGGTGTTCAACATGCAACAGCATCGTGCCCTGACTCCCCACATACCTGCCTGTGAGCGTGAGGACGTGTGAGCATGGGGACGCGCGAGGGTGAGGACGTGTGAGTGAGTGTGAGGACGGGGATGTG
>NW_007741291.1:22364-23224 GCF_000696425.1 Galeopterus variegatus | reverse complement strand
TTCAGAGGTAATTTTTCACCTGCTCTATCAAATAGCCATAGAATTTAAATAATCATTCTACGGTTACTGATTTAAAACTATTTAAAATGTCAAGCGTTTCCAGCTTCAATCACTTTACAAATTATTATGCTGGAAGTGCTCATTAATGGGAACATGAAGAGGGTCGTTTCCTGCCGTTTTATCACTTC
Source organism: Galeopterus variegatus (assembly GCF_000696425.1). Classification (NCBI taxonomy): domain Eukaryota; kingdom Metazoa; phylum Chordata; class Mammalia; order Dermoptera; family Cynocephalidae; genus Galeopterus; species Galeopterus variegatus. The sequence continues at coordinate 23,036 of NW_007741291.1, read as the reverse complement.
CTGATTTTATTACTTCCAGTTTTATTTTCTCAAGAACAATGATGGGGAAACATTGTGAAAAACCACCACGAAGCTACACAGGCTCCCCTCTGAGAAAACTGCATTTACTGCAGGCTGCCACGGGCTGCGGAAACACACTGTAAAACCTGCATACGCACTTCTTACTACTACTAAACATAGGGATTTCACCTACCAGGTGAGTGGAAACTAGGAACACAGACATTTCAGCAAGAAATTATACGCTCTAGAAATGAACGTGGAAAACCCTATCCTTACTTATCCAGTGCCACATCATGTTACACTTGGTCACATGCCTCCCAGAAGTCTGTGTCCGCACGCATGCATCCGGATGTGTACACATACGCACATTGCAGTTCATCAAGATGTTATTCAACCAAAACGACCCAGAGCCACTAACGCTTCAGATTTTGTCCCCAAAAGAAGCATTCAGTCAAGTGCAGATACCCACAGGTCCCTGTTAAGAGCGGTGTGTCCTGACATCACAGCCATTAAATAATTCATAACAGAAGGGGGAGAACAGGACACAAGTTGGTCACGTTTCTGTTATTGTGAAGTGCATTCTACTTGAATACAGTGTTCTAAGAAAAATGCTTACCACATATTTCTCAAGAATCAGTAAAACAATTTTAACCATTTCGCATTCAACTCACA
>NW_007741291.1:19953-21323 GCF_000696425.1 Galeopterus variegatus | reverse complement strand
GACTTGTTTTGGGGCTTAAATGTGTTAAATATTTTCTTTTAATTATTAGTTTTAATTTCTAATAAGATAACTGTCAATAGCTCTAATCTACATAAGTAGAACTCAATGTAAAGGCTTTGTGAGCCAAATGTTTGGGCTGCTCTACTGGTAAAAGGGCTTTACCCAAACTACAGGTGGTTGGGGTCACCTAGAGACAAGGACTGATGGGGAACATTTAGTATTTATATTTGTAGATCTGAGATTGAAACATGTCTTTTAATAAAACATATGTATAGAAGAAAAGCATGAAAGTATCATATTTTCTGAGAAAACAGGAAGAATACAAGAAAAACAAGGGAATAGAAGGGAGAGAGAATGGAAAGCAGGAGAAGATAATTGATCACTGCATTGAAAACAGGTTTTCGATACCATTTAAACTTACAAACCAGATTGTAAAGGTTAATCAGAGTTTCATAAAAGGTATAACAATGAAGATAACTGGTAAAACCAAAAGCCGAATCAACCTAAGTACCAAAAGAAATTTTATAAAGCAAGCAACACAAACCACAGAGCATAAACGCATAGTAAATGTAGCAATGCATACAGTAATCGTAACATTGAATCACAGGACAGCGATGACACAAGCCTATCAGTCATGCTGGTATGTGCTGGCTTTACACACTTGTTAAAAAAAAAGAAGTGAAAGACTTTGAAACTGTCTAGTGAAGCTAATCCCAGCCTACTGTGAGGACAACGGACACATCTGGAGCAGTGTAATTCACAGAGACTAAGAGTGAACAAGGGCAGATTTGCACCAATAGGACACTTGCATGGTTGTGATACCAGACAAGGTGGAATTCAAGGCTTCAAGCATTACCCAGACAAAGACCGGCAGTTCACCATGAAGACGTAATACTGTAATATTGATGACCGAAGAAGAGGACAACTGCCTGCATAAAGCAGAAGCTGCAGGAAGCATAAGAAAGAGCAACTCTCATAAAGAAAGATGTTAAAACAGCACTCTGAGGACAAGATAAAAAAATACATAAAATGTAAAGGATGTTCAGACTAATCAATAAAGAAAATCCTACAGTCATAGATCAAAACCTATATCTAGATGATAGAGATCGTTCCCTTCAGCACATATGCAACATCCACAAAACAGTGTTTATAGTGAGTCACAAAGAAAGTATCAGTCAGCTTCAAAAAACAGCAGCATAAATATGAATCTCTGACCACAATGTAATGAACAACAAATTAAAAACAAAACAAAACAAAACACAAAATGACCCCCTCCAAATGGAAAAAAAAAACTTCCCTGAAGCAATTTTTATATAAAAGGGGAAATACAAACTAAATTTGAGAATTTCTGAAAAATAATGAAAATGAAA
>NW_007741291.1:13031-19171 GCF_000696425.1 Galeopterus variegatus | reverse complement strand
GCGAATGTGAAGACCGTTCAACACTAGAACACACACTATTGGAACTGGCAAGATGGACAGGTCTAGAGAGGAAAAGCACATGGTTAGCTCCACAGTTGCTGAAAGATCCTTTTGCAACATGTAACACCCTTTTCTGAAAATAACAGTGGAGAATGTAGGGGTGGAGGGATACTTGACTGACATGATAAAATATGCATCCTTCAGTTCTAAACCCAGCTTCTCAATGTGGAGACACTCAGGGGACCCACTGAGATCAGAAACAAAGCAGGAAGCCAGATCTCTCCACCAATCCACAGGGTTAAGGGGATTATTTTTACTGAATTATACTCATTAATCAATAGAGGCAAGAGAAAACCAATAGAGGCAGCATGAAAACTAACAAAAAAGTAAGCTATTTCTATTTTCAGATCAAAATCATATTTGGAAGACTTTACAGCATTAACGACCAAAAATAGCTCAAAAATAAAGAGAACATTAAGGTAATAGGACAGAAAATCAACATAATGAACAGCTTCAATATACACAGACAAAAGCCAGAGAAAATTCCATTTACAATGGCAAAAAAAGAGTACCTGTGAAGAAACTTGAGAAATACATAAAACCTATATGCATTAAAGAAGAAGACACCTCTGAAAAATACAAATATGCCATGCACGTGGAAATATGAAAATACATGATTCATTCAAGATTATCAAGAAGTCCCTTCTCCGTAAATCAATTTAAAAGTTTAATGTGATCCAATTAAAATGAACACACATTTCCCCCTCTTTCTAGAATTAGAAAAGTTGATACTAAATTTCTTGGAAAACAAACATGTAAGAATATTGGAGAAATGACAGAGATAGGGAGAAATGACAGAGATTGAGAGAAAAGCCTGGGCTATAAGCACAAATGTTCTACAAAAATATTTAAATGCACTGGACAAGTGAATGGAATAGTAAAACAGAAGTAGATGCAAGTGTATACATGAAAAATTTATTTTAAAATAGAAACAATTCTCTAGTCAATGAGGCAGAGTCCTTTTAATAAATGGTGTTGGGGCACCTGCATTGCCATTTGGAAAAAATTTCAAATCAAATTTTTTCTTTACCCTGCACACAAGAATAAACTCTAGATCGATCAGAGATACAGACATAGAAAATGACGTTGTAAGAAAGCAGGGGGATTCCGCTGTAATATGGGTATAGGGAATACTTTTCAACTGCTGTCCAAAACCCAAATGCCCAAACAAAAGACTGATAAATTTGATTAGCCATTAGTACAGTGGAAGCAATACCAAAGGACACAAAAGTAATTTGGGAGAAAATAGTTACAAATTAGAGAACTTTGTAAAAATGAAAACAACCACAACAACAAAGNTTATTTTTACTGAATTATACTCATTAATCAATAGAGGCAAGAGAAAACCAATAGAGGCAGCTTGAAAACTAACAAAAAAGTAAGCTATTTCTATTTTCAGATCAAAATCATATGTGGAAGACTTTACAGCATTAATGACCAAAAATAGCTCAAAAATTAAGAGAACATTAAGGTAATAGGACAGAAAATCAACATAACGAACAGCTTCCATATACACAGACAAAATCCAGAGAGAATTCCCTTTACAATGGCAGAAAAGAGTACCTGTGAATAAACTTGAGAAATACATAAAACCTATATGGATTAAAGAAGACACCTCTGAAAAACATAAATATGCCATGCACGTGGAAATATGAGAAGACACGATTTGTTCAAGATTATCAAGAAGTCCCTTCTCCGTAAATCAATTTAAAAGTTTAATGTGATCCAATTAAAATGAACACACATTCCCCCCTCTTTCTAGAATTAGAAAAGTTGATACTAAATTTCTTGGAAAACTGACATGTAAGAATAATGGAGAAATGACAGAGAAAGAGAGAAAAGCATGGGTTATAAGCACAAATATTCTGCAAAAATATTTAAATGCACTGGACAAGTGAATGGAATAGTAAAACAGAAGTAGATGCAAGCGTATACATGAAAAATTTATTTTAAAATAGAATTCTCCAACCATTGTTCATAGGTGTAACCCATAAAACCCATCTATAACCAAGATGTATTCAGATACAGGAGATACATACACAGTATATACACGAAGGGGGCAATTGTTCAATGCTTTAGAGGCAGACACATCTTTAACTGTAAGTCTGTTCTCCATAGCCATCAACATTCACTGTGGCCCCTAAAAACTTACCTGGGTTGCCATGTATCAGGCTACATTCTGCACTGGTGTCCACCAGTGCCAACACATGCTGCACATTTATCCCTTACCAATGTACTGTCAGTTCAACATGAGGCCTCCAGTCCTTGCCTGCCCCCAGAGATGAGCACATTAGCCTGGTTCCTAGCCAAAAGAAAACAGTCCATCCACCTCCACGGGTATAGCCCTAAAATCCTTAAGATACACTGGGTCTACCTTGTTTCCAGACATTTAGTTTAACACTGTTCAGGGCGAAATTGTTGCCACAAGGTGAACAGGACCACATTTGGTTGCTGGTCAATTTTTTCCCTCTCAACTCCTGCCATAGTCAAACCACATCTGCATATGGCTGGTCTTGCTCAGTCCCTTCAGGGTAAAATCCCAAGAATTTCTTGGGGATTTAGTCTTAGCCACTTTTCGGACACCTTTTGTCTGTCTGCTCCCCTCTGCCTTGTCCAGACTGGCCATCATGGTTGCCACTTCATATATGGAATGACCAACCTATGGGGCCAATATAGCCACCAGTGACCCAAAGGGCATTGATGGAGAATTCTGGACACTATGTCCCTCATGCTGCCTATGAAGCGTTCATCGTCTGGGCCTTGGGTGTTCACATTAAACATGGACTGTCACATCCCCGGCTCCTGAATCACTTGGACCAGCTCGGCATATGTTTGCCATTTACTCACAGTTTCATGCTGTTCTCCAGCATTTTTGTCCACATGGTCTGGACAGCTGCATTCACCCAGTCCATCAAGGAGTGGTTATCCTGTCCTCGTGCATATCTGAAGCTGTTCTGTAACCACAGCTACAGCGATGGATGCATGGTAATGGAAGCCAACTTTTCCATCTCCTCACCAGAGCACATCACACCTTTCACCCCTTTATCCCACAGCTGCAAAAGCCAAGGAGCTAGGGGTTCACCCTGTTTCTGCTGCAACTGTTTCCCTAAATCCAACAGCTCAGCTTGAGTGTAGGGGACATTACTAGTGAATTGGGTCACTTGTGGGTTGCCTACAGGTTGTCCGCCTTGTCCTATGGGCTGTTCATCCTTCAGTTTCTGATACACAACAGGTCATGCCAGGGGATGCAGTCTCCCCCAACTCACTATCAGTTCATCATCATCCCTGGTGTTGGAAATAGGAGTGACCTGTTGCTGTACTTCAACCTCCAGAACAAGTACCCACGCTTCCAACAAGTCTGCTTTCTGCTGCAAATCTCGAAGCTGTGCCTCTTCATGGAGTACCCGGTCCATGTTGACTCATAGTACAGTGAACAACAGCCAGACCTTGGTCAACAGGAAAGTGGCTGCCGGGTACCACACACTCAAGGGTAGCCATATGTCCTCCCCGTCCTGAGGGGCTGGTGTCTCCCTTACCTGCTCAGAATCCTGATGACAACTATGCCTGTCCTGTGCAGGTCCTGAGCCAGGTAAGCAACAGAAAAACTGAGTAGTAGCCAGCAAAGTGAATATGCTTTATTCTTCAGACGTGAGCTCCACTGACCAGAGGTTCAGGGCAGCTGACTTCCATACCGAAGAATACACACACTAGCGGCAATGAGCCAGGAGGTACCTGGGCGTGCATGCACAGCAACTCTACTCCTACATAACTTGTTTACAATGGACGCGCTGAATCATACCCAGCCGGATATGAGGGGAGGTGGCCCAACCAAGCCAGCTCCACTTTCCTCACAGTGAATCCAAAGGTAAACTGTGANAGCCATTAGTACAGTGGAAGCAATACCAAAGGACACAAAAGTAATTTGGGAGAAAATATTTGCAAATTAGAGAACTGTGTAAAACTGAAAACAACCACAACAAAGTCTTAAGAAATGTGTGCCATCTGTGTCAGAAATCCCACCCCCTGTTCCTCACCTCCTGCTGGGGGTGGACACCGGTGAGCCGTGTGGCATCCAAGTGGGACAAGGATTCGTCTTCAGGTGCCTTCTGGTCAGGTCCTAATGAGCCCTTGAGTGGGGGCATCTCACTGCCGAGGCAGCCATGAGGGACCTGCCGAGTCCCAAGTTCCATCACTGGAGGAGCACGGCTGCCCTCCCGGGGTTGGAGGGGCACAGAGGGCGGGCCTTGCTGGGGACACTCGGGCCCAGAGCCCCAACGTCAGTAAGACCCTTGTGCTCAAAGAAGAGCATCCAGACCCAAGGCAGCCCCACCCTGACCCCAAGAGTCCCGGGCCACATGTAACGGAGACCCCCAGACCCTTGCTCTCAGTCGCTCTCCAGGACCGTATCATTGTGTTGAGCTGAAGTCCTGTCATCAGGAACTGTAAGTAGTTCAACTATTTTTTAAAAGAAAAGAATAACATGTGCCACCTAAAACTGTATGCACGTGGTATCTTACTCAAGCCAAAATTCATCTTCATGGTGAACATACAGAATTCTCACTTCTCACATGCCTCTGCTGTGACCTCAGAATTATCCCCCGACATTATGACTCCCCAGAGTCAGGAGTTAAGTGGCTGATCTAAACGTGATGCCGTATCTTTATCAGTATCTCTCCTGTTAAAAATAATACTCTCAAAATGAGATTAACAAGAAATTACCACATACAAATTTCTACTTTCTAAAAGATGCACTTTGCTCATATAAAGTTGTTAGATTCTATTTTGTTCTTGAAGAACTATAACTTCTGTCATATGTGGGAAGATGAGGACTCTGCATTTTGCGACTAAAATGTTCTCAAAAATCTTAATTTCATAGGTATTTTGAAATTATGATTCTTAAATAAGGAGATTAAATACTTTCTGAACACAAGAAGGCGAAAAAGGTAAAAGCCAATACTTAACCTGTAAGCAGTAGATTTGGGCAGGAACCTCACCAGAGCCGAGCTAACCATCACCCGGAGAGGACGGTCTGGAACCTGCAGCCCCTCTGGGCGTCCTGTGCTCTCTGCTGGATTCCGCGTGGAGGGACAACATGCAATGAAGACCTGCGCTGCCGCGTGTCTATGCTCATCTGCAGCAGTCACGCCGCTGGAGGCACAAGTCCTGGCTCTGCTCGTCCGGGGCTGGGGAGTGTCTGCAGGGTCCTCAGGATGACCAGCAGCACCTCACCAGGAGGTTATGCTCAGGCAGCACTTTGGAGAATTACTTTCCTGTCACTTGTAAAAGTAATTCTTTATGGTTCTATTTTTAAGGAAAATGTCAATGCCATTGCAGGGTTTAAGCATTTGTCATGTATGTTGATGTGTCACTTCATTAAATCCTGCAGTTCTTATGACACAGAGATAAAACTGAACCGGAAGAGCAGGGCAGCACCTGCCACAGGAATCAGAAGCCTGATACGGGGAGTGACAGACCCAGAGGGCATCCAGGTGGCCACGTAATGCCCAGGTGTGGGGGCTTCTGGGGAGAAGGGCTCCCCTGGTGCCCCTCCAGCCCAGGGTGGGCTGTGCCAATCTGAAGCCACAGCCCTGGGGGGCTGCCTCCTGCCTCCAGGGGCTTGGCTCACAGCCCCTTGTAAACTCCCGATGGTGCTCACCGTCCCCACCCCTGACACCTGAGTCCTCAGCGGTGTTTGTAGAGAGCCTGGGGCTGGCACCGCCAGGGGAGGAAAGAAAAACCAAGCCTGGCTCAAGCGGCGGGGGACAAAGCCCCCCGTCTCACAGGGTGCTCAGCCTTGACTGGGAGGAAAAGTCTCCCTGGAAGATATTTCCAGCCAAGTCCCACTCTACAAGAACCTTTTTTGACGTGGTGAGCTGTGCAGGTGAATTGCGTTCTCCTGGATGATTTCGGATAACATTTTTGATTAGATCCACAGAGCTAGTCTACAAAGAAGGACTCAGATCCCCCTTAACCGACAAAAACAGAAACACAAAACTGAACGACACAGCATGAAATAAAATATCATAACCCAGTGCTTGCAGGATAATAATTTTCATGGTCGTTTCAATGCCTGGCTGTTG
>NW_007741291.1:10171-11510 GCF_000696425.1 Galeopterus variegatus | reverse complement strand
CCTTCACCAACAAACCTCAAGCCTTTTCTCCCCCCTAGTGGCGCTGGGGAGGGAAGAGGCTCAAGCTGGCTCTCCCGCCCAGGTCCTGCTCTGTGCCGGTTGCCACCGGCAGGGCAGAGCCCTGGAGAGAGCCAGACGCCCCAGAGTTATTCCTGGGGACAGGGGGACTTTCGGGAGAACCGTGTCATGTGTCAGTTCAAAGCAAGGTAGAGCAGGGAAAAAAACACAGGCAGCCTCTGTGCAGCACAGCTGACAAGCTCCTGGGAGGAGAGTTTGTCTTCTCCGTTTGTAGAACAGGCAATGTCTTCAGCTAGAGCATCTTTTCTAGATAAATTCTTATTATGGACAAGAGACTCAGGCTTGCCAGTTGTTAAAATCCTGCACAGCGTGCCTGGAAGGAATATCTATGTCTTATTTCCACACAGGAGGGTGAAGTTATGCCAATTAAATGAATCAAATGGGTTTAATTTGGTAAATTGCAAGTTTTTAAATGAGCTCTATCTCCTGTACGTGAGTTTCAACCCCTCCCAGATTCCCCTGTTACAGGTCCCCGAAGGGGTGAAGGGGAAGGGGAGAAACCCCCAGGAGAAGGTGCTGAGGGCCCCGCAGGGTAGNGGCACGTACCCGTGTCTCCTGCCAGGGCTGTGCCCCAGCTCTGCGTGGACAGGAGAAGAAGGGGGACTCCAGGGACTGGCCCCATGATTCCCGCAGGTTCCCAAGGCCCCCAAAGCCGGGAGCTCCGGTGGCTGCACTGAGCTGGGGCCCGCGCCCCTCCCAGCCCCTGTCTCCAGCGCCGGCCCCTCTCGCCCTCTCCCTTCCGTGACTCCCCAGATGCCAGCCCTGCCCCTCTCTAGCCGGCGCCCACCCCTCCTGGCTCCCTCCAGGCTGCAGCAACCCTGGCCGGGGCAGAGCCGCTCTCCTCTCTGCCACGCTGGACCCCGGGCTGCCCGCCTCCACGTGCCCGACCCCTCGCAGTGGCAGGTGGAGACAGAGCCAGACGCCCGAGCTGCCTGCTGCAGGCTGAGCTGCTCACGCTGGCTGCTCAGCGCCCTCTTCCCGGTTCCTTCACCAAGAAACCTCAAGCCTTTTCTCCCCCTAGTGGCGCTGGGGAGGGAAGAGGCTCAAGCTGGCTCTCCCGCCCAAGTCCTGCTCTGCGCCGCTTGCCACCGGCAGGGCAGAGCCCTGGAGAGAGCCAGACGCCCCAGAGTTATTCCTGGGGGCAGGGGGACTTTCGGGAGAACCGTGTCATGTGTCAGTTCAAAACAAGGTAGAGCAGGGAAAAAACACAGGCAGCCTCTGTGCAGCACAGCTGACAAGCTCCTGGGAGGAGAGTTTGTCT
>NW_007741291.1:8058-8363 GCF_000696425.1 Galeopterus variegatus | reverse complement strand
CTCCAACTTTATTGAATTCATTTATCAGTTCTAACAGTTTTTTGGTGGGTCTTTAGGATTTTCTTGATATAAAATCATGTCATCAACAAGACAGTTTAACTTCTTTCTTTGTGACTTGGATGCCTTTTATTTCTTTCTCTTGCCTAATTGCTCTGGCTAGGACTTCCTGTACCATGTTGAATAGAAGAGGCAGGAGTGGGCATCCTTTACTTGTTCCTGATCTTAGAGGAAAAGCCTTCAACCTTTCAACATTGAGAATGATATTAGCTGTGGACTTGTCATATATGGCCTTTATTGTGCTTTAT
>NW_007741291.1:2229-2698 GCF_000696425.1 Galeopterus variegatus | reverse complement strand
TTTCTGGGACAGATTTAATTTTCTCCTCCACCCCCCAGGATGGACTACTGAACACCAGAGATGAGACGGGTCATGGAAAGGACCCAGGTTTTTCACAGGGTGTCTCCTAGGTGAAGCGTGACCCCCGCTAGGGAGACCAGAGCGTTTCCATCTGTCCAGGCACCAGCTGCCTCTCACAGCAGCAACGGGCCAGTGGCCACAGGAGGACATGCCCGGGGCCGGGGGGTAAGCTGCAGCCCCTCCCTCTATGGCGGGTCCTCCGGTGATGTGCAGGTTCTCATCCAAAAGGCAGAGATGAGCACACCTGGCCCCAGGGCACCGCCAGGTGAAGCAGGCAGACTCGCCCCAGTGCCCTGCTTTATTCTGAAGTAGAATGACATTGGATGGGTTAGAGCCAGGCAGTGACATGGTCATGAATATTTGGCAACTGATTTTTGTAAGTTGATTTTGTTTCCTCCAACTTTATTGA
>NW_007741291.1:0-293 GCF_000696425.1 Galeopterus variegatus | reverse complement strand
TGTTATTAATCTGTTCAGATTCCATTTTTTTCATGATTCAGCCTTAACAGGTTATATGTTTTGAATAATCCATCCATTTCTTCAAGATTGTTCAATTTGTTGGCAGATAATTGTTCATAGTAGTCTCTTATGATCCTTTGTATTTCTGTTTTTATTGGTTGTAATGTCTCCTCTTTCATTTCTGATTTTATTTATTTTAGTTTTCTCTCCTTTTTTCTTAGTCTAGCTAAGAGTTCATCAATTTTGTTTAGCTTTTAAAAAAACTCAGTTTTGTTAATCTTTTCTATTGTTTT
>NW_007741290.1:25556-26031 GCF_000696425.1 Galeopterus variegatus | reverse complement strand
GCCATTTCAGCTCTGTTCCTAGATGACCGTAAGCAGTGGATCTGCCAACCAGATGAAAACATTTAACTTAGGACTATTATTTAACCATCTGATTTCTATTTGTTTCAGCAGCTTAGCCTATCCTATTTAATAGGACATATATATATATATTCACATATATACATATACATGCACACATATACATGTGTTTTGTAATCCATTGCCAATGTGGGCTTTTCTTTTTACTCTTGCAGGCGTATTAATTCATTAAGTACTTTAAAAGTACAAACCAAAACACAAGGAACACCCACATGAGCTATAAATAAAGCTATCATTTTCTGATTATGATATTGCTAGTAATAACTAACATTTTGATTCTATGGTTTTGAACCTGAATTTTATGGTTTACAGCACATTTCCAAAACAATTCTCACTTGATCCTAATGACACTCCTTTTATTTTGTGGACCCTAAACTAAAATTTAGAGCCATTAAAT